>NC_090653.1:148121752-148351752 GCF_040937935.1 Hyperolius riggenbachi
TCCATAGTAGTGGTGGATAGGTTAGGGGTGTGGAGGTAGATCTGGGTGTCATCTGCATACAATGATAGTTAAAACCCATAGAGGAGATAACCTTACCAATGGAGGATGTGTATAGGGAGAACAGTAGGGGGCCAAGGACCGAGCCTTGGGAGACTCCCACCGAGAGGCGGTTGGGGGTGGAAGAGGACTCATTGAAGGAGGTTGTGAAGGAGCGGTTGGAGAGGTAGGATGAGAGCCACGCCATGGCGTGGTCATGAATGCCCATGGACTGGAGGATTAGGGGATGGCCCATTTTGTCAAAAGCTGCTGAAAGATAAAGGAGGAGGAGAATGGAGTATGTACCTTCAGCTTTAGCTAAGGCAAGGTCATTGACCACTTTGGTGAGAGCTGTTTCGGTAGAGTGGTAAGGCCGAAATCCAGATTGCAGTGGGTCTAGTAGGGAAGTTGGCACTAAGGTACTGGGTCAGGCATTTGTGAACCAGACGCTCAAGGAGTTTTGAGGCAAAGGGGTGGAGGGAGAAAGGGCAGTAGTAGGAGGGTATTGAGGGGTCGAGGGAGGGTTTCTTGAACAAGGGTAGTACAGTGGGTAGTACAGTGGCCGCCAGAAGTCTGAGGGGAAGGTGCCTGTGGCTAGGGAGAGGTTAAAACAGGGTGGCGAGGACTGAGGCCAAATCCAGGAAGTGAGGATGGAGTAAGCCAGTAGGGACGGGGTCAAGGGAAGAGGACGTGGTATGGGAAGTCTGCAGTAGGTGGTTGACTTCCTCAATGGTAGTAGGAGTGAAGGAGGTGAGGGGAGGATAGGGTGGAAGAGGAGCTGGATGGGAGGTGAGGATTGAAGGCTAGATATTTCCTGAAGGATGGAGACAATTTTGTT
The DNA here is from genome assembly GCF_040937935.1 of Hyperolius riggenbachi. Lineage (NCBI taxonomy): Eukaryota > Metazoa > Chordata > Amphibia > Anura > Hyperoliidae > Hyperolius > Hyperolius riggenbachi. Next base: position 148,122,627 of record NC_090653.1, read on the forward strand.
GCTGAAGTGGGTGGCTAAATCCGTGGTAAAGAGGGAGAAAACGGCGGGTGGGGCTAAGCAGGGAGTTGAAAGTGGCAAAGAGACATCGGGGGTTGGAAGCTTGTGCTCCGATGAGCTTGGTGTAATATTCCTGCTTCGCATCAGCAAGGGCAGTGTAGAAATGCAGCAGGTTAGTCTTGTACTGTAGGAAATCCTGTTTGAGTCGAGTTTTCCTCCATTTCCGTTCAGTGGCGCAATACCCTCTGGAGGTTGTGAGTATGGGTGGTGCGTCAGGGCAGGGTTTAGGGGGGCGACTGCAGTGGAATATTGGGGGAGCAGCTTCCTCTAGGGCCGATGAGCAGGTTTGACAATACTGAGCTGCAGCAAGATTAAGAAAGGTTTTTGTGGGGAGAGAGAGGAGGAGAAGGCATGGAGGGGGTCAGCTAGGAGAATAGGGTTGAGCCGACGTAGGTCTCGCTGCCATCAATCAGGTGGGTGGACGAGTAGTTTGGAGATGCCTTCTGTGAGGAGGTTGAAGGTGAGTGGTCTGAGGGCGGGAAAGGTGCAATGTAAAGGTTTGTAATGGTGGTGGATTTAGTGAATATAAGGTCGAGAGCATGACCTGCAGAGTGGGTGGGGGTGTTGGTGTGTTGTACTAGGCCAAGGGAGTTGGCTATGGTGAGTAGCTGGGTCACAACAGAGTTGTTGGGTTAATCAATGGGAATGTTTAAATCCCCAATAATGATGGTGAGGAGGTCAGAGGAGAGGATGTGTGGGAGCCAAGAGGCAAGGTTGTCGAGCTCGACGAAGGACGGAACATGACCGCAACAATGGTTGGGAGGGGTTGGTAAAGGCAGATAGTATGGTCCTTGAATGATGTGAATTGTAGGGAGGGAGCCAGATAAGCCATTTTTCAAAGAAACATCTCAAACGTAACTAAAGAAACTGGGAAAGTTAAATAATTAGTAGGAAAAAAAAAGAAAAGAAAGATCACCTGTTGTATTCCTAGACAAAGATAATAAATGCTGTCCGGCTCATAGCGCTCTCCATTTGGTCGCGTAATTTCTTTCACAAACTGTGCTAAACCATAATTTAGCTCTGCAGCTGTGCAAGCTAGAATGTCTTCTTTTATTCGCATAGGTTTTGCTAAACAAAAGAAAAATAAAATAAAATAAATAAAATACAGAGAAGAACAGCAGTGAGAAAAGGTCTGTGTCTTTTAGCTTACGCCCAAAACGTATTTCTTCTCCTCTGCTTGGTTCACTGCCTTCATACTTTCTTTGCACCCAAGATTTCCAGGCATTAACCCCATATGTGAAGCTGAGGTTTGTGCTTGTTCGCTGACTGGAGACTGAATCTCGAGAGCTGCTTTCTTTTTCTGAAAGCAACATGCGCTTGGCTCCCTTTAGAAAACAAAAAGAAATTAAATAAATAAAATAAGTAAATTTACAACAACATATCAGTGGTAAACAAACCATTGTGTAATGCAATATTTAAAACAATTTATTTTCCAGTTTGCCGCCAACTATGATTTTTGCAGATACGGCAGGTGATTTAAAATATTTACTCATATCTGACAGCATAACTAGATATTTCTTTTGCAGAGACTAAGTACATCATCTGCAAATACACCCAGCTGTCACTTTGTTCAGGTGCTGATCAGCTCATCGGGTTTAGGATTATACCGAATTAAAAGTAAAGAACACTACTATATAGCCAGCTGATGAAATATGCTATTAACAGGTCATAAAAACACAAACAAGGCTAAATTAGCTACATTAAATTTTGATAATAAAGGTAACCTAACTACATAAAATTTGATTTAAAGGATACCTGTGGTGAACTCACCAGTAGAAATGGAGGTTACAGGCATGTATGAGCAGAAGTCCTCATTCCCTCTACTCCCACTCCCCTCCATTCTAGTGTAAAAAACCCTGCAAGCAGGTCAAGTCGCGTACTTCTGCACAAGCGCTGGCCCGCTTGTGCAGGAGAGTTCACCTCTGATATGCTTTAAAACCTGGGGTCACATGATCAACTGTATATCCTCAGCTAATTAGATTCAAAGTAAACTTACCTTCCTTAATACACGGGATGCATCATGCTCTTGTGCTTCATCAGACCCTACAAGACCACAGTCAAACAAGTAATCCACACTCTGATTGACATCGGTTTGATCTGTAATAGCAAGAAAGGAGTACATTTTACACTAGCTGTAGGACTGTTATGAACAAGTCTTTATAAAATAAATTAAATGAAAAGGGCATTACTTTTGGGAAAGTCTGCTTCTAAATCCTGTCCAGGTTCTTCTAAAACATTGGCCATTTTAACGGCCATTGCAAGGACATCATCTCGTGTGGGGCCAAATATATCGCAATCCTCCAAAAGGCCTTCTGCACTCTGATCACTGGAAAGCTCTGCAAAACAATATAAAAAATATAAAAGATAAAAAGCAAAACTTTTCAAAAAACATGTAAACAAAATTAAAGTTATTTCATCTGGACACAAATTTCTGTTTTAGAATACGTGTAATCACTTCTACTGAGTAAAATCCACACTTGTAGTAAGGAGTTTCCTAGGCATAAATATATGTAAGGCCGCGTTCACACTAGGGACATTGCTGTACGCTGTTCAAAGCGCCTTGCGCTTTACTAGACACAGCTTTTTATATTGATTCTAATGTACCACGTTCACATCTATATGCTTTGTTACTGTCCATTTGAGAAATGAAGTGTTGCATGCATTTCTGTGCGTTGGGCTGTGGAGCGCACAGCAATTCAAGTGAATGGGTGTGCTTTTTTAGCGCATAGAATCGCATAGCAATGCGCTTTGGAGATGCACAAATTAAAACAAATCTGACAACTTCTACATCAAATATGCAAAACATGCTTAACAAAAACGCATTCAAGCACATGTAAATGCATGGGTCCAGTTAAAAACGCATTATGAAGCGCACATCAACGTATGCTTTTTTTTATGTTGCGCTTTAATACGCTTCTGAACGCACCCAAAGTAAATGAGGCCTAACCTTCTTACTTCACTGACTGGCTGAAGGAATGTATGGTCTCGAAAACACATAGGCAAAACTAAAAAAAACCACAGCATTGTATATGGAGGATGGCGAGCAACACATTTTGGACAGAAGAAAACTGTTTTTTTTAAGAGGGTTGAAAGAGGGCAGCTACATAAAGCTGAACAACCATCCCTAAAAAACAGAAAGGGGCAATATTGGTTTATTATACTTGCTCTATAGGCGTGATGCATAGGCCTCGATTCATAAAGCATTCCCGCATTCGGAAATGCAAAAAAACGCTCACTTTACCGACCACACACCAAAATATGCATTCATAAAGGCTTTTTCCGCATGAAAAGCCGACATTTGCGAGCAGAGTGATCAATCACCGCCTTGCGCGGTGAGTATCACAGCAACAGTAACAAATGTCAATTCATAAAGATTAGAGGTAGCGGTATGCGGACGGGTATTACCGCTACCTCTGATGTGGCGAGAAGCGTGCGGAATACATTGCAGTGAATGGGACAGACCTCCCAAGCAGCTGCAGAGAGAACACCGCACGGAGGGATTCCGCCTGCTTCCCCTGTTTCCGCACGTCTCCCGACAGCCTAACGCCTGCCTACAGCGGAGTATCTCCGCACGTATATCACAAGTAGCTAAATTTTTATGAATTACCACCCTGAAGGCGGAAATACCGACAGCGGTGTTTCCCCGCTCGACTTTCCCCGCTCGCAGGCAGTTTTATGAATCGAGGCCAATGTCTTCTAAGACCTAAAAAGTTGCACATCTGCAGCTGCCTTATTTTTCTTTAGCTAGAGTCCTAGACCATGACCTGGATAAACAAAAAGCCTCCGCAAACTATTTACTCAACGAGGCACCAAGTGACTTAGTAGAATGTAGCAAATTATTCATGATACCCACTTTTACATTATCAGCATCAACGACAATTACTAAAACTATACATTGCAGTATATTGGTATATAACCTGGCCCTCCCAGTGATGCTTAGCCCAGACTGTATCCTCCCTCCTAGACAATTCTGGGAGGCCAGGTTTTATTTCTATCGGCTTTGGAACACACAGTTATGAAACATACTGCAGAGATGCACCTGCCAGCAGTAAAGTTGTTAAACTTATAGAGCACCAGCAACAGATCGAGTATCTGGACAATCGAGGACGGCGCTCCAACATCAGGGTGCAAGGAGTCTCAGAATCAGTATCTCCTGACCAAATTCCTTCAGCCCTCTCGGCTATAATCAATTAACTCCTTTCTAGGCCCTGCGACCTCCGGGTGGTGAGAAGGATCACCCTGGTGACAAAAATGTGCTGCCTACAGTCGTTCCCTTTCAAAGAAAGCATCATGAAAGCATAATTTTTTCAAGAAGGGCATTTTCGTCGGGGTGTCGTCCCTAAGCGCTATGGTAAGCACTAACCCACCCACTTCCATGCCCCTCTCCCTTGGACAAAACGAAAAAGGGTCTTGATTTTAGTTCATCGTTCTGTCCAGTTTCAATTTATCTCTCAGCTGCAGGACCCAGAAGGTAGAGCTCTCTCCGTTCATGGTAAGCTATCCTTTGACAGGATAGCTTGGAACGTCTTCAAACCTTCCTTAGAACATATGGCTCTAGGCCCTCAGATACTCAATTGGATTTCGCTTTTATATTCGAATCCTTCAGCTAAAGTAAAAGTGAATGGTCTGCTATCTACTGCCTTTGATCTTTCCAACGGCACCTGACAGGGATGTCCCGATCACCTTTGATTTTCATAGTGGTTTTGGAACTATTTGTCAATTTAATTCGGACAGATGTGAATGTGAGAGGAGTTGTCATGGGAGGTACTGAGCATAAGGTGTCCGTGTTCGCAGATTATCTCCCGTTTTTTCCTCACCTAATACTACTCCACCAAATCTGCTGGACAGAATGACCCATTTTGGCTCTATCTAATTACAAGATAAACTTTACAAAATCCTATGAACTTAACGCATCATTGAATGTGGACTCTTGCTCATTTATGGACCTCCTTCCCCTTTCAATGGGCTGAGACCTATTAGTTACATACCGTAGGTATCCAAATTCCCAGTCATCTCTTGCAACTATATAACTTGAATTTCATCCCCATTATTAGAAGTGTATCAGCTGACATCAAGAGATTGTCCTCAATTAAATGAATGTCGTACCCAGTATGCTTTACGTTTGTCAGGCAGTCCCTATCTACTTTCCTCCCACATGTTTTTCAAGTTTGCAGGCTCACATTAATGGTTTTGTTTGAAGTAACTGTGCAGCTAGAATAAAACACACATTGTCGGCCCTGGATAAATTGGAGGGAGGCTTGGGTTTCCCATTAGCATCACCAGGCTGCTGTTCTCAGTAGAAATTTTGAATCATGCTCACATAATTCCACCAAAAAATGATTTCAAGTAGAACAGGCCTTTTCTGAGTTTCCTCTGGCTAATTTACCCCGGCTCGTTTACTGATCTAATAAAAGTAAATCCTCTGATCTCTTCTACCTTGCAGATTTTTTGTCTTTTCACGTCCAAGAGCAGTCTCTCTACTGTTCCTAGACCCCTGACTCCAGTGATTGAGAATCCAGAATATCCTTCTGGTACTGAGCCCTACTTTGTGAAATCTAAAAATTTAAGACTTCGGGACGTGTCCAAGAAATGTTTCCCCATCTCTGTGGACGGTTTGGGTTCACTCCTAGAAGAGGGGAGGTTCCCCTACAGGGCATACTTGCAACTGAGACAATTGACAGACTTTGAGCTAAAGGTTTTATCCTCTCCTCCTCAGACACACTTTATCCTGGATGTATAAAGCTCCAAGTTGTATCTTAACCTCCTTGCCGGTTTTCCCGACCTGAGCTCGGGGTAGAAAAAACAAGCTATTAGCGGTGATCCCGAGCTCAGGTCGGGGTAGGCATTGCAGAGCTTTACCTTTAGTTGTGGAGTCCCGCGTGCGATCTCGCTGCGCAGCGGGACTCCAGCCTCTCTCCCCGGCAGTGTGGGGTCTTTCCCTGGCCGCCGGGATCCCCCATGTCCCCGCTATTCTTCCGGGGACCCGGCAGCCAGTTGGAGCAGCGCAGCCGTGGTGGTGGCAGCAGAGCGGTGGTGGCAGCGTGACGTCATCGGGGGCGGGGCTAATATTGAAAACAAACTTCTCTATATTAGAGAAATAGAGAAGTTCGTTTATATGTATATTAGCGCCATCTTGTGGGCAAAAAGAAAACTGCAGCACAGGAGACCAGGAAGGTACATTTTTTTTTTATTTTGCTGCAGATCTCCCTGCCAGAATGATTTTTTTCAGGTTTTAGGGTCTGAAAGAGTGGAAAAAAATTGCACCGCTTTTAGACCCTAAAATCTGGAAAGAATCAGACCGCCAAGGAGGTTAAAACACCAGTTGGGATCTTCTACATATTTTTTGGACTTGTCCTATAATTTGAGACTGCTGGAGGGAGGTTCATGTTTGTGCAAGGAAAATTTCCTCCATCGATATCCCTTTTACTTGAGATCTATCTTTACCAGGCAATCACCTTCTCCTTTAAATCTTACAAAAGATGTGTGCTTGTTTATCTTGTTAATGATGCCAAGGCGATTATCCCCTCTTTTTCGAAGACAGATAAGATCCCTACTGTGTCAGTGGTGGGAATAAGCCAATCGTGTAGCTAATATGGAGGAGATTGTCCTGACTGCCCAGGATAACTCTGAACTTTGTTAGATCTTGGGCAGTATTGTAAGACTTTCACGAAAACTCAAGACTAAGTCTATGATGCAAGTTTCTCAGATGCTGGTACTAGTACTAGTTTCTCAGATGCTGGTACTTGTTCATCAGTGTTCTCAGACGGTTTTCTTTTCTGTTCTCTTTTTTGTCTACTGGGTTTACTATTCTTACATGCCACATCTTTACTCTCTTTCTGTATTACTGAACAGTTATTACTGCTTGTGATAACACTTGTAGCTGTATTGTTTGCACCATGTGCTTTCGGGAGAGGTTATCAATGCTCTCTCATTTACTGCAAATAAAGCTTAAAACACTAAGTAAATAATACATCAATGAATATTGTTAAAAATAGGCAGTTTTATCAAGTTTTTGTCAGTTTAGGCTGGTTTCACAGTGGGACGTTACAGGCGCACATTAGAACAGCCTGTAACGCACCCCAACGCACAGCAATGAAAAATCAATGGGCTGTTCACAGTGCCCACGTTGCGTTACATTGTAACGCAGCACGTCCTGATAACGTACTGCATGCAGTACTTCCACGTTAGACTGTTTGCACATGCTCAGTACGGGTGCGTTTTTATTTTGGGGGCGGAGAGGAGGCGGGGAGAGGCCGCTACGTAGCCAGGCACATGGCTACTTAATATTCACTGCACTTGCAGCGTTTTCTTCTTGGAGCGGCCGCTGATTGGCTAGCGGGACCACGTGATGCGGAGAGCTCCGCTCACGTGGTCTCCGCAGTGCCTCCGACAGAGCAGGCGCACCAAGAGCTGCTTGTAACGCGGCTCTTGGTAGCGTCCTGCTCCAATACCACCAGGCGTTGCGTTAGGGGCACGTTATGCGACCTCAACATCCCCTAAAACGCAACGTCCTGGTGTGAAACCAGCCTTAAGCTACATTTTTGGAGAGGCAAGAGATGCCTTTATCTTGGTCTATGATACTGCAAAAATCTAGCATGTACAGCATCCGTGCGCTCACTTAAATCTTGACTATAAAAAGCATTTGAATTCCTTAATTGCACTTCGCTCATTGCACAAGAGACATCATGATCATGTCCTCACTGTCCAGCTGAAAAGCCATGCAGCCAGAAGACATCCCCTAGGAAATTTTCAAATGTACCCTCAAGACGCACCTGTTCAAACAAGCCTATAATTTCCTATAGCTATAATTTAAAGCCCCCCACACACGTAGAGTCTTACCACACAGGTCAGATGATTTGTCAAGTTCCTCCGCTTCTGCAATCATTTCAGCCATGGCCAGAATATCAGCCTCTAGTGGGTTTGAAGGAATTTTGACTTTCAATTCCTCGATTGTTTCCACGATTTTATCAGTGTTTTCCAAGGTAGTAGGAAGCAACAGTGGTACAGGCACCTATCAAACCACACTTTGTTACTTTACAAAATTTCAGCATGTAATAAAAGCGAAAAAACATTAAATATACAACTTGGGGAAAAAAACAAGAAAGACAACCAAGAAAATTAAGATAAAAGCTGAATGTCCGACTCACCGGAAAAGGCATAGAGAAAGGAACAGGCACTTTCTGTGAGTATAAGTTCATGGGTATTGGCACAAATATGGGCACTGGAATAGGTAGCACAATGATCTGTGGTTTCCAATCCTCCTCTATAATTGGAGAAAAAAAGAAAAGCATGAAATAAGAAAAAAAAACATTTTCCCAAGCAAATTAAATAATGTGTTCCTTCTATCTCAAAGTAAATGTCAAGTAACCCAAAAGAAAAAAAAAATCCGTACCTATGGACAGGGAAGGCTCTGGATCCTATAGAACGTCCCCAGTCTTCTCTTGCTCCCCTCTTTCCAGCGTCAACACGTCCACATTGTGTGCATTCAACCAATTGGTCAAATACACGTCCGTGAGCCCTTTGGAGACTTCAGAAGCACTGAGTGCTTCCCATCCATCTGCAGAAGTACTCGGGACAGAAGTGCTTCCGAAGCCTCCCGGGCGGCAATTTAAATGGTGGTGACTGTGCTGTAACGAGGGGTACAGACAGGGAAGGCGCAGGGTGCAGTAAGAGAAAACCTTGTTCTGCACCTGTGCATGACGCCTCAGGTGAGCGAAACTCCTAATTTAAGACAGTTTAGGCTACCTTTAAAGAATAGCTTAAATCAGCATCAAATGATGATGCGGGTGGGATAAGTAATACTTGCCTGCAAGCATTCTAAAATCAAAAGTGACCCCTGGACAGCGCAAAGACTCTTGCCAGTAAACTTTCCATTCGCAAACGGATGGTGGCGTTCACCATCTACAATAGATTTAGGCTGATAGTAGTGGTGTTGACCATCTACCATAGATTGCTACAGGAATCAGTGGTTGGTTGACGAATTACAACTTTAGACTGCATAAAACAAAAAGCACTGAAAGCCCCCAGAAGACCCAAAATCACCGGTATCAAAGTAGACAAGGTTTCTGAAGCCTGTAACAGGGTATACAGGGTCTTCTCAAAAAAAATAGCAAATTGTGATAAAGTTCATTATTTTCTCTAATGTACTGATAAACATTAGACTCATATATTTTAGATTCATTACACACAACTGAAGTAGTTCAAGCCTTTTATTGTTTTAATATTGATGATTTTGGCAAACAGCTCATGAAAACCCAAATTTCCTATCTCAAAAAATTAGCATATCATGAAAAGGTTCTCTAAACAAGCCATTTACCTAATCATCTGAATCAACTAATTAACTCTAAACACGTGCAAGAGATTCCTGAGGCTTTTAAAAACTCCCAGCCTGGTAATTACTCAAAACCGGAATCATGGGTAAAGGTCCGTACACACGCCGGACTGGAGGCAACAACGGGTCCATCGTCACCTCCCGCTGGGTGGACGTTCCAACGACAGTCCGGCGTGTGTACACACTGTCGGCGGACTGATACGGCTGTTTCTGAGCGATCCGCCGTGCGGATCGCTCAGAAACAGCCTGTATCAGTCCGCCGACAGTGTGTACACACGCCGGACTGTCGTTGGAACGTCCACCCAGCGGGAGGTGACGACGGACCCGTCGTTGCCTCCAGTCCGGCGTGTGTACGGACCTTAAGACTGCCGACCTGACTGCTGTCCAGATGGCCATCATTAACACCCTCAAGCAAGAGGGACACAAAGAAATTTCTGAATGAATAGGCCGTTCCCAGAGTGCTGTATCAAGGCACCTCAGTGGGAAGTCTGTGTGAAGGAAAAAGTGTGGCAGAAAACGCTGCACAACGAGAAGAGGTGACCGGACCCTAGGGCTGCACGATTTTAGGAAAAAATTGAAATAGCAATTTTTCTCTCAAAAATTGCGATTTCCATTTTTTCACGATTTTCTTCAAATCGAGCTTTAGCACTAAATTCACAATGCCCCCAGTATAGTTTAGCCAGCTATAGGTTCCCCAGTAAAGGTTAGCTAACTATAGGTGCCCCAGTATAGATAAGCCAGCTATAGGTGTTGCAGTGCAGGTTAGCCTGTTTAGGTACCGCAGTACAGGTTAGCCAGTGTCGGTATCGCAGTACAGGGTAGCCAGTGTATGGTGCCGCAGTACAGGGTAGCCATCCTGATCCCCTTTAGTGTAACCAGATCCCCCTGCCTCCCCCCACACATACACAGTCGCACACACCTTTAGTGTATATAGGCTGAGCCCCCTTAAGTGTATATTGCTAGATTCCCCCCTCTAGTGTATATATAGCCAGATTTCCCCCCCCCCCCCCCCCAGTGAATATAGGCAGATTATTTCCCCTCCCTTTAGCCAGATCACCCCTTTAGTGTACATAGGCAGTCCGTCCCCCCTTAATGTATATAGCTAGATCCCCTTTAGTAGAGGCAGATCCCCCACTTTAGCTTATATTGCCATATCTCAGCTTTAGTATAGGCATCTGTGTTTGAGATAAGAAGAGACAGAGCACACTCAGGGGAACAGTACAGCAGTAGATTGGGTGAATTCAGAATAATCTCACCTCTAGAAGTTGCTGGCGAGCCTGTACAGGAGTAGCCAGCGTGTAGGTTTTTATCCCTCTAGCCAGGGATCAGGCACAAAGGCAGCTGGATTCTTCCTTCACTCGGATGGTTGTTGGCAGGCAACGAGCGGCTCTGAAGTTGTACACCCTGTCTGTGTGCAAGTCCGCTATATGCGGTTGCACAAACAGATTGTGGTGGATTTCAAAGCATCAGCTCCAGGATTGAGGGATCTAAAAGCAAAGCTCCACGCTGCTCCATGAGTCTTGCACAGGCAGTTCACGGGCAGTTGGAGTGGTAGTCTGATTGTAATGCAGCAATGCGTGTAGGAAAGAAGAAACGGCGGCTGCCGTATAGTGTTAAGATTTATTAAAATATATTGCAACGCGTTTCAGGAGACCAAGTCCTCCTTTCATCAGGCAAAGGCATCCTCTTTGCCTGATGAAAGGAGGACTTGGTCTCCTGAAACGCGTTGCAATATATTTTAATAAATCTTAACACTATACGGCAGCCGCCGTTTCTTCTTTCCTACACGCATTGCTGCATTACAATCAGACTACCACTCCAACTGCCCGTGAACTGCCTGTGCAAGACTCATGGAGCAGCGTGGAGCTTTGCTTTTAGATCCCTCAATCCTGAAACTGATGCTTTGAAATCCACCACAATCTGTTTGTGCAACCGCATATAGCGGACTCGCACACAGACAGGGTGTACAACTTCAGAGCCGCTCATTGCCTGCCAACAACCATCCGAGTGAAGGAAGAATCCAGCTGCCTTTGTGCCTAATCCCTGGCCAGAGGGATAAAAGCCTACACGCTGGCTACTCCTGTACAGGCTCGCCAGCAACTTCTAGAGGTGAGATTACTCTGAATTCACCCAATCTACTGCTGTACTGTTCCCCTGAGTGTGCTCTGTCTCTTCTGGTCTCAAACACAGATACTTTTGCCACCGAGGTGGATACCAAGAGCAGCACCTTTATCCTTCCCCTCTTCTACCCTGCCACACTGATCGCTCCATCTGTTTGCCGGAAGTAAACCGCCTGCTTCTTTTCCAAATATCTTCTTTAGTATAGGCAGACACACTTCCCCACTTCCCTTTAGTGTGTATATAGGCAGCCCTTCCCCCGCTTAATGTATATAGCCTGATCCCCCTCTTTAGCATATATAGCCAGATCCCCCCTTTAGTATAGGCAGATACACTCCCCCCCCCCCCTTTAGTGTATATAGGCAGATCCCCCTCACGATGGTACCTGCTTCTCTCCCGGCCCCTCCTTCTCTACTGGCCTCCTCCTCCAGCAAGTTCTGATCCCATTCTGCTTCACCGCATTAGAGTGTCGCGCGGTGAACAGGCAGCGAGTGTTGCTTGGTAACGGTGGGCGCCAGGAAGTGATGTCACACTTCCTGATTCAGGCCCCGCAATACTCAGCAACACTCGCTGCTTGTTCACCACGGCTCACCGTGCAGCAGTCTAATGCGGTAAAGCCAAACGGGATAAGAACTTGCTGGAGGAGGGGGCCAGGAGAGAAGGAGGGGGCCGGGAGAGGAGTAGGTACCAGCAGCTCCAAAAATCGCAGCAAAACCGGCACTTTGACGATCTGAAGATCGTCAAGCCCCTGATCGCGATTTTCGGTTTTAAACCGAAAATCGTTCAGCCCTACCGGACCCTGAGGAAGATTGTGGAGAAGAACTGATTCCAGACCTTGGGGGACCTGTGGAAGCAGTGGACTAAGTCTGGAGTAGAAACATCCAAAGCAACGTGTACAGGAAATGGGCTACAGGTGCCGCATTCCCCAGTGCAAGCCACTTTTGAACCAGAAACAGCGGCAGAAGCGCCTGACCTGGGCTACAGAGCAGCAGCACTGGGCTGTTGCTCAGTGGTCCAAAGTATTTTTTTCGGATAAAAGCATCTTTTGCATGTCATTCGGAAATCAAGGTGCCAGAGTCTGGAGGAAGACTGGGGAGAGGGAAATGCCAAAATGCCTGAAGTCCAGTGTCAAGTACCCACAATCAGTGATGGTCTGGGGTGCCATGTCAGCTGCTGGTGTTGGTCCACTGTGTTTTATCAAGGGCAGGGTCAATGCAGCTAGCTATCAGGAGATTTTGGAGCACTTCATGCTTCCATCTGCTGAAAAGCTTTATGGAGATGAAGATTTCATTTTTCAGCACGACCTGGCACCTGCTCACAGTGCCAAAACCACTGGTAAATGGTTTACGGACCATGGTATTACTGTGCACAATTGGCCTGCCAACTCTGACCTGAACCCCATAAAGAATCTGTGGGATATTGTGAAGAGAAAGTTGAGAGACGCAAGACCCAACACTCTGGATGAGCTTAGGGCGCTGTCAAAGCATCCTGGGCCTCCATAACACCTGAGCAGTGCCACAGGCTGATTGCCTCCATGCCACGCCTCATTGAAGCAGTCATTTCTGCAAAAGGGTTCTCGACCAAGTATTGAGTGCATAACTGAACAATTATTTGAAGGTTGACTTTGTTTTAAAAACACTTTTCTTTTATCGGTCGGATGAAATATGCAAATTTTTTAAGCTAGAAATTTTGGGTTTTCATGAGCTGTATGCCAAAATCATCAATATTTAAACAATAAAAGGCTTGAACTACTTCAGTTGTGTGTAATGAATTAAAATATATGAAAGTCTAATGTTTATCAGTACATTACAGAAAATAATGAACTTTATCACAATTTGCTAATTTTTTGAGAAGATACTGTATATCCTCAACATAACCCCACACTCTTCTATTTACATTATCTGGCATTGAATAGAGGTTTTTAAACTTCATGCCACAGTAAATTTCATACCTAAATGGCCAGAAGAAATCTGGTAATTTTGCTTGTCTTTACATTCAACTGCTAATAACTTTTTTTTTTAATTCTTTACTATTAAGACTACCCCTTCCCATTCTTCTTACAACCCAAGTGACATAACACATTAGGGGGGCAGTGGCCGGCAAGGAGGTGTCACATAGCTGATTCCCGCAAGATTTTATGCTGAAATCTATCAAGAATGAGCTTGCAGTTTATGGAGTTCAACAGATCTCTCTGATCAGAGAGAGATCTGTCTCAAAACTGCTAGCTGAATGGCTATGATAAATCAACTTTCCTGTAGTAAGGGGCAGATCTATGTTCCATCGGCACAGATACTGTGGTGCAACTTATATTTTACTTCATCGCCCTGTCGGTACACCTGAGTCAGGTTGGGGTGTGGAAAACCGCAGCTCAGAGTGGTAACCCAGAGCATGACTGGTGGTAGCCGCTGGGAACTCTGTGCAGAGTATAGCGTGCGCCGGCACTTCAATTCGCTTCCCACTGGATCCAGATGCTGGTAGGCATTCCCTTCCTCTACAGCTCTCTAGTGAGATATTGTCGTCATGACGACAGACGGCAATTTCATTACAGGGTTACAGTGCTACCCGGAGAATTGCAATGTTGGATCCCAGGGAGGCAAGTGCTGGGCTGCTGAAGATCTCACTAGCAGCAGGATTTTTTTTTTCTCCCTGGTTTTAGCCTGGTTCACGCTACCAGCGCTTTTAAAGCGCAAGTGGTGTTAAAATATCTTGCTAATGCAATGCTATGGGTGAATTATATAAAATCACTTTGCTCAAGTGAGAACACACACATAGCATTGTATTAGCAAGAGCTTTTAAAATCACAAGCACATAGTAAAAGCTCCTGCAGCATGAACCAGCCCTTAGGGTGAGAAAGCATGCACTAAAATCCGGAAATAATCATACCACCAGGGAGGTTAATACACACACTTGGAAATACAGGGACTGAACTATCACCTACTGTAACCCAGAATTTCCTCTGTACCGTAGCCTTAAATAACAGCTGAAAACTATTGCTGTACAGATTTTTAAAGACCCCGCTTTCCACATCATACCAAAGTCTGTATCCCATATAATCATCAAAATAAAAATAGGTATTCTATCTCCACAGCATCCTCACACAATCCTTTGTCCTTATGGACACATCATACACACATTACACACATTTACCTGTTTGACAATCTTTAGTTTTTGTTTCTACTCGACACGACACCCCACGATTCTGCATTAGCGGTTTGCACATGGCTGCTTTGTTTTTGCGTGGTACTGTGGGACTGGGTGGAGGAGGAGGAGCGGATGCTGTCTGTGGAGACTGTGGTTTTGGTGAAGCCTAAAAATACCATATAAATATATTTATATGCAAAATAATATTATAGACATGAAAACATCATGTATTGTGAATCATTTCTACTACAGTATCTGTCTATTCAATGTCCGTTCTTCTGGTTCCTTTCTTTTAGCCAACGTATGATCTTAGACCTCCTGTGGCAATGCCAATGTGATAAGGTGCACCGTTCTGCTATAAATTACATCTCCAGGCAAAAACTAAAATCTTTCAGCAAATAGAACAGATGTGTATAATGTAATATGCAGGGCCGGCCTTAAGTTTCACAATGCCCTGAGCAAAACTTGACTGGGGGGGGGGGGGTCTGTGTCTGCTGCCAGTACCAAGCGCCCAGGCTGTGCAGGAGAATCCATTGCTTGCCAGAGGTCTTACAGTTGCAGTGAAGCATCCTTGACATGCATTGCTTTGCACAACACACACAATGTGGCGATGCCAGAAGCTGCTAGGATCCTGGGAGAAGGTACAGGAAGGCTTCTATATATTGCTGGAGGCTCGGTAAGTATTTTACAGTCTGCCCAAAAAAACCAAAAAGGTCCCCGATGTCCATCAGGAATGCCTGTTAGAGACTTCCGGTTGCCTGAGTTCCAGATAACGTGGACTTTGCTGTATAATCCTGTTGTTGGGTAAGTGATCATTTCATGTGTATGGAATTAGAATAAGAGTAGAATATAAAGGTGCTCATAGATTATGCGATTTTCCCTGGCAGATTTGATCACATAGGATTTAATCTGCCCAAAAAAAATGATGTGCCCCAACATGTCGATTGATATTTCAAATTTATTTGAGGCTGAAATCGAATGACATAAGAACAGGACTTTACATTTGATAGTTGCAAGGGTGTGGTGCAGCAACTTGCCATGGCATCTAGAGTCAATGATATGGCCTCCCACCAGCTAATCCCCTGGAGACTCTGCAAAGTAGCTGTAGCAGAGAACACTTACACTAACCTCCCTGGCTGACTCACTTCTCCCTGTGATCTCCTGTTGCTGTACCCTGGAAACATGTATGGACTGATGCAAGACCAGGTGTGTCACGGAACATGGGAACAGGGAGATGGTTGAAGCACACAAGAAAAAGGGTGCTGGCTGGACCAGCGAGTGTGCTTCACTGCACTAATATGTTGCTGGTGCACCAAGGGAGCGATAAAGATTGGTGGTGAGACTTGAGAGGGGGGTCTGTCACTAGCTCTGCTTAAGTGATGTCATGATGAAATATATTAAAAATTATTTTCAATGTATTTCTGCATGTATTGGACAGCATTTATGCAGGGTTTGTTGCAGTGCAAAACAGTAAACCCTTTATTTCCTTTTCTGCTCAAGTGCTCCTCAAATCCATAGTCAGTCAGTTTGACCAGATGCACTGATACCATAAAGACAACATGCATTGGAGGTCAAAGATTTGTGTTATGCATCTTTGCATGATTTTGCATAGTTGTATAACTTCTTCCCTCCACAACATACCCTGCATGGATGCCTGTGTGTATAACAGACAGCTCGACGCCACATCAACATATTGATTTCTGTTTGTGAGGTCAATTGGTTGGATGCATTCAGCCGTGACACTTCCCTGCATTGTATCAAGAATAGTACTGTACTAAAATTTGACAAGGAAGGGAAGGATCACAGGCATTGAAGGGACAGCACTCACTACGGAGTCGCATAAATATAATTTTTTTTTTAACCTACACCAGATATTGCAACTATGTTCTAAAATAGGACAAGTGTCCTGTGTCAAAAGCTGTCATTTGTTCGAGCCCCACTTAAATGCGATCGCATTTGAGAAAAAGGGTGCACACTTCACAACGATTTTTCAGGTTTTATCAGAATGCACAATTGTGTTTCCTGACGTGAAAAGGTTGCAGTAAAATTTTTCCAATGTGAAATTACGTTACTTATTGCATAGCACTAGGTTTCCCATGCAATTACCATGCGCTCTCATTCACTTAAACACAGCAAAACTGCAGCAGACACTGCAATTGCAAACTGATAAAAACTGCTACGCACCACTGATGAAAGTGCACTGTGATTACAATTATTTGGCCGGGGTACTTGCAATTGGGTAAGGCATGCACTTCGATAACCAGATCAAAAAAGTATGTAGTGTGGCAGCGCCCTTATCCCTTTACAGAAAGTAGAAATGCACCTGCATAGAACATGCATTCATCAGAGGCCTTGTTTACAGTGGTGTGTTGCAGTATTGCATAACCGCTGTTCTGTAACCCGGCTTGACACCCTGCAATGCACCACCTGTTATGACGTTCAAATTGTATTAAAGTATAGCAATGGGCAACATGGTAATTCCCTGCATGCAGTGCCTTATAACCAAATGCGTAAATTAAAGAGGAGCTGTCATACTAGCCAAACTATCTCAGAAAAAAAAAAACACACCACATGTATAAGTAGATAAATACTTGCTCTACTTACATATGTATTGCACTGTCCACGTTTTGATTTGAGAGATTTTTATATAGTTAAAAAAAAAAAATCCTTCTTAGGATTGTCAATTTTAACTGTCTATCTTGAAGCCAATCCTGATGTAATTTTCTCCCTTACTCTCCTCTGCCTGATTGTGTATGCATTGCCTGCCCTCCTCCCTTTCTTTAGGCACTCCCACCCAGCTCTGCAATAGAAAGTGCATTGTCTCAGCATGAGAAATATTGGCCAATCAGACTTGTGGGAGGGCCTAGCTATATGCAATAATGGCACTGTACATACATGTTTATCTCATCAGGTCACGTCAGTTCATGTACCAATTAAAATCAAGGGCACAATGTAGATTTTCCTCAAAGCACTATCCCTAATATTTTGGCTGCAAATGTACGGTGGGTACATATGTCCCCCAGTCATTGCTGGCCTCCCTTGTAGTGATCTGCCTGAAGTACGCTGCTGCATATTTGTCTAAATATCCTAATTCACAGCTCACAAGGTATGACTGGTAAGTCTGTATGTGCCAGATACAACCATCTAATAGTAGAAATCAAAAAAAGTAGGTAGTTTGCACCATTATAGTTGATAAAGCCTTAGGCCTTGTTCACATTACAAATCCCAAGCGCTGGCAATTTAGTGAGCGCTTTTCGCTTAAAAAATAAGCGCTTTTGCTCAGCGATTAATTTTTTCACTACCTGGCATCAGTCAGGAAGTGAACTCTTTGACCTGGTAATGAATAAATGCAATGTATTTATTCATTAAAGCGCTCAGGAAATCGCAATTCGCGATTTCCCTATACTTTCTATTGAATACAAAAGCTCAGAAAATGGTGCAGGAGCAGTGTTTGCGATTCAATAGAAAGCAGATCGCTTATGTGAAAACACTCAAATAAGTGACCATTGCACTAGCGCTTTGAAGACACCAGCATTTAAATAAAAACAAACAAAAAAAAAAATTAGTGTGGACAAGCCCTAACAGTGTCAGGCAATGGGGCTATAGAATCCCTAAATCCAAAGAAATAAGTTATCCAAAGAAAGAAGTTATCCAAAGGAGCTCTGGACAATGTAGTCGATACCTACAGTACTTAGTTACTATGTGAATGTATAAACACTGTCACTTACCGGATTACTCTCTGATTTTTGCTGTGAATTTGACGAAGTTTTGGATCCTACAGTTTGACCTATAAAATGAACATTATTTTTTCTTGCATTAGTCAGTACATGGCAGTTGATACAAAACATCATAATTTCAAAAAAACTCACAATACGCTGACGTATTCTGGCTTACTTACCTTTCTTACTGTGGAGGAGACTTTCAGGCCCCTTTTGCGTGTCTAGATTGGGCTGATTTTGTTGGTTGTAGAAACGTAACAGACATTGCTGATTGCAGAAATGTTTAATCTCCCCACGCCAATGAATAGTTTCAACCAACTTTCCCTGACGTTTGCAGGCATGACACCTTGCCGCCTAGAAAGATGAAAACATTTTATACACTTTGTTAATCTCAGCAATATTCTATATTATAATCAAATTTATCATTTACCGTAACAAACAGTATCCTGCTCAGTCATTGGTAAAAGTATAGCAAGAAAGAAATAGAAGTATTACACCAAATTTACAAAACACATGTTAACATTTTCCACTGAAGTTTTCACTTGTTAAAGTGGACCCAAACTAAAATACAAGATTTCAGAAATAAAATCTATTTTCTAACTTATAATAATAAATAGCAGCCTTTTTCAGCTGCATGATGACAAATATAAAATATTTTACATTTATTGGAGGAACCCCTCCCTTCCTTTCATATTGCCGTGACAGAAACCGGCAAACTGGTGGAGTAGGAGGTGTCCAGCAATGGAGGAATTGCTAATGGCTGCCCCAGTATAACCCTAGTTATGGAGAGAGAAGGGTGAAAAGCATGCACTGAAATGATCATAGGCTTGAAGGAGTGTTTATTTATCTTTGTATGTGTCAGAGTGCTGCAACTAAATATTTGTAATTAAAAAAATGTTTGCTTTGGGTCCGCTTTAACTGAATGTCTGTTGCCCTCCTCAAATACTCAGTAAGCGAGGTTAACTAGATCATTTATATCCCACAAACTACAACTCCACTTTTGGATTCAAACAAGACAAGTAAAAATGGTCATGTAAAGAGATAAATGTATTACATAAAATGCAAAGATTCTATCTTTTAGCTCGATCTAGGTCTCTGTACCACTTTGAATAGAATTAAAACAGTGTTTGAATGTGGAATTACTGTAGAAATTGCACACACCTAACCACTTCACCTCCAAGGGGGTTTCCCCTTAAAAAAACCAGAGCAATTTTCACCTGTCAGCACTCCTTGCATTCATTTGCCTATAAAAACTTTATTACTACGTATCACAACGAAACAATCTATATCTTGTTTTTTCTACACCGATTTGGCTTTCTTTGGGGGGAAAGGCGTCAAGTACTGGGGTTTTGCAGGGGATTGTGCGCGCAGAGACGGAGCTCAGCTCCGTCATCGGTCTACCAGCGACGATCGGAGACTGTTAGGCGGCGTCTATTTACATTGTACAGTGCTGCGATCTACAGCAGCGCTGTACTGGGGACAGCCGTGTCACTCAGCTGCCCCGTGGGGAGGCTCACAAAGCAATCGGATCTCATAGGCGGATGATGCCTAGAGAGACGATCGCTGTCATTGGTTGGCGAGGGGGGGGGGGGGGGGGGAACGGGACAAAAATTTAAAAAAAATACAGTTTTATTTAAAAAAATACACAAATTAAAACAAAAGACAAAAAAAAAAAACCAAAAAAAAAAAACACTACAACAAATACTGCCTGCAGCAGTGATCAGAGCCCACCAACAGAAATCTCTGTTGGTGGGCAGAAAAGGGTGGGTGGGGGAGGGAATTCATTTGTGTGCTAATTTGTATGGCTCTGCAGCGACCTATTAAAGCTACAGAGCCCTGGATTGCAAAAAATAGCCTGGTCACTAGTGGGGTGTAAGCCTACTGTCCTCAAATGGTTAAAAAGTTCAGTTCAGTTAAATTTTATGTTTTTTTTTTACAAACATTTTTTGTTGTAACTATTGGGGAGTGTGGGAGGTAAGGGGTTAGTTTTAAATGTTAAAAAATGTCTATGAAAAAAAAGAAAAAAAGTGTGCAGATGTGTAATTTTACTATTTGGCCACAAGATATCCTTACGCATAACTTCCGTATGCATAGAATTACTACACAAAGAGGTAGTAATGTGTGAATGTGCAAGTATGTTTTGGTGAATGGCAGCGGTCCTTCACGCGAGGACTTAGATTAATGAATGGGAACTGTGTTCCCTTTCAATGATATACCGGTTAACGACTGGTGGCGATAACAATCGTCGCAGGAGCATGTGCGGGATGGGGGGGAATGGGGGGGGGGGGGGGGGTGTGAAGGGACGGTGTAGCTATGTCCCTGCAAGGAGATATGGGATTTTGCTGGGACACAGTTACTCATCCCAGGTGAGGGGAAGTGGTTACGATCACCCGACGGGAATTTGCACCCGATCCCTCAGCCGAAATTGCAGGGCCTAGGCTGTGCAGACGGGCAGCTCGCATGCAAGCAACATCTTCTGCCCTAGGAAAGGGAGGAGGTGGTGGGGACCACGGGGCTCATTTTGGAAGTGCTGCACAATGGAACAGAGTACCGTGATGACGCAGCACAAGACACGTGGTCATGGGAACATGGCACACGTGCATGAATGCCAATTCACACATCGGCTCTCCTACTGTTGGCCTGCATGGTTTTAACCACACTTCTCCAGGGGTTATCCCTGTGAGGATTTTACTTGATATCAGTGCAACAAGAGTGACTCTCTCTGGGTATGACACGAGGGGCACAAGCTTTTCAACAGATGGGGTCAACCAACTGCCCATCTTTAGAGGAAACCCTCACTACCAGTATCGTTAATGGGTGTAACGGATGTTCCCTACCGCTTGGTGTAGTCTTAAAGGGAACCTTAACAGAGGGATATGGAGGTTTCCTTTTAAACAATACTAGTTGCCAGCTATAAGCATCCATTTGAGGCCCATAGAAGAAGAACAGAGATAAGATGCCCTGCTCTGAGGAGCCCCCAGTCAATACTAATTACCTCTCATGCCACATGTTTTATATTCTACCTGGCAGGAAAGGTTTCCTCGTGAAAACATTGGAAATGTAATTTTTGTTGTGCCAAACTCAAAATGTGTTACAGACAGTACCTTGAAATACCACAGCAGATACTTGCTCTTGCACTCTTCGCTGCAAAAGTCCCATGTGCTGCCGTCCAACTCTTCAGTGACAGCACGCTGGCAGGTCTGAGAACAGTACGTACAGGTTATACAGCACAGACCTAAGTTCTTGGTAAAGTCTTGTTTATATAGCAGCACACAACCTGTGAAAAAAGGAAAAACACTACTGAAACTAAGATTCAACCCTCTGTGTCAGTTGACATATGTTGTGTATGAAGTGTGTGGAAAAGTTATGCAAGACGGGACTTACACTACAACAACAGAGAAAATGTATATGATGAAAAATGGAAATATTGGAATGAGATTTATAGATAACAGAAAGCAACAACATGCCCATTTATCCTCTCTAAAACATGGTCAGTTTATAGGCATAATGCGAACCTAGCCTCATACTTATAAAAACAGCAGTCTGAACTATGGCATGGTTGCAATAGGTTATATATTAAGTCACTACAGCTTTCATTAACCCTTTCCATACCAACGTAGTTGATATCTACATCCTGTGCGTGGCTGTGGCTCTGACAGGAAGTAGATTTTACAATTGCTGCAGCATGCTCCCATCAATCCAGCCATTCATGTCACTCAGCTGTCATAGTGACAGCACTTTATGACCGGATTTGATTGGTTCCCGACCCTGTGATCACTGTGAGCCAATCACATTCATTGCCGCTTGAATTCAGAAAAAAGGTTCTGGTCCTTAGGGGCCAGAGCGCCGGAGTTCAGAAGTGGTTACTGACATCCAAATAATAAAAAAAAAAAAACATTTAATAAATTTTTTTAGAACCTATGGAAATGTTACCTTCACTGCAGAAGTTTTTCTCCACTCCTGAAAAGCGTATCTTTTCATGAAGAAGTTTCTCCTGTTTACAGTATTCACATTGAGACACCACTCCATGGAGACGCTTGTAATCATCACAGCAATCCTTACAACAGAACTGGTACACATGGTCCTGCAAGGGAAGGGAGATGCATCATTTAAGGAAATCGCAAAAATCTGGAACAATTACTCTCTTTACAGATGTTAAAACCCCACTAATGAACAGTGCTATATTCACTTTAAAATGCTGTAAGGTAAACCATTAAACCACTTTTAATCCATAAGAATGTAAAAATTTGAGGTTTTCTAAGAAAGCACCATGTGGTAGTGAAGAGCAGTTTTCCATAAAGTCACTGCTAGAAAGTTACCTATAAAAATGTTTTGTTAGTTGGCCCCATGCTCCCAGCTCTGTTACTAGCTAAAGTGTAACACACTGTCAAGATTATCTCCAGAGGAATCCTTACAGATAGTCAGGTCCATAAATATTGGGACATTGACACAATTCTAACATTTTTGGCTCTATACACAGCAACAATGGATTTGAATTGAAACACGATGCGCTTTAACTGTAGACTGCCAGCTTTAATTCATGTACATCCAAATCAGGTGAATGCTGTAGGAATTACAACCTTTTGCATGTGTGCCTCCCACTTGTTGAGGGAGCAAAAGTAATGGGACAGAATAATAATAAATCTAACTCACTTTTGAATACCTGGTTGCAAATCATTTGCAGTCTATTACAGCCTGAAGTCTGGGACACAGACCTCACCAGATACTGGGTTTCATCCCTGGTGATGCTCTGCCAGACCTCTACTGCAACTGCCTTCAGTTCCTGCATGTTCTTGAGGCATTTTCCCTTCAGTTTTGTCCTCAGCAAGGGAAATGCATGCTCAATTGGATTCAGGTCGGGTGATTGACTTGGCCATTGCATAACATTCCACTTCTCTTCTTTCCCTTCAAAACTCTTTGGTCTACATCAGGCTTTCTCAACCAGGGTTCCTTGGAACCCCAGCATTCCTTGAGTACTCTGCAGGGGTGCCTTGGCATTTTCCCCCATCGTGGGGGAAGAATAATATAGAGCACATTAAAATAGGGGTACTGTAAAAAGAAGCACTACAGGGGCAGAATAGTAACGAGCATATCAATAAAAAAACACAAGGATAAGGAGACAGTATCATGAGGGGTGTCAGGAACCGGCCCGCGGCACGCCTGCGTATACGGTTCTCGACTGCGGGTTTGACCCGATCGTGAGGGGAAGCAGCCTTAGTCAAGCTAAAACGAGGCTGTGACCCCTCAGAACACTTCTCACTGCCACCACTAGCTGTTGCTAGACACTTCCACTCTGCTGTCGAGTGCTCATGCAATCCACGTTTTCGTATTCTGGTCAGCTTTGCGCTTTAGGCCGAATACGGAAACGCCACGCACGTGCACACACACAATTGCAATCTTACACTGTAGTGAAGCAAAACCACTAACAGTCGTTCCGAACGATACTGTTAGCCACTCTGCTGTCGAGCTACTCGCACTGGCGTTTTCATACGTTGGGTCAGCTGCACGCTTTAGACCAACGTATGAAAAACACCCCACACACAATGCAATCACAATCTTACACAGTAGGGTTGCTCAAACATACAATTAGGCATGGACTTATACACAGTTACACTTTAGTCTCTTCTAGGCTATGAGTGTTAGTTTAGTACAGCAGAAGTCAAACTTATTAAATAACAATTTAATATCTTCCAGAAAAAAAGTGGAACAATGCAGAAAATGATATATACAAAAGATTACAAAAAACAAAACAAACATTACAGTTAAGAAACAAAGTTACACACAAGGACAGTTGCGTAAAATAAACGGGGGGAAAAAAGAACGTTACCAGCGTAGGTTAGAACGTTGTTTGACAGGAGAACGCAGTTTTTCGACAAGGAGTCAAGATCGTCCCTAGCTACGCGCTACCTCCAGGAGAAGATCCCTGTGACTGTCCTGGACCAACTTAAATAGTCCGAAGTGTCCCCTGGGGCATTTAATGTCCAGACCCCAGGAACTAATGCAATCTCCTAGATTGTGACATCACAGAACGCTTGTCATATCCTTCCTGTGATCTGCGAACTTCAAAGGGTTCCTGTTTTAGCTTTTTGAAGGTTGCAGATTTCCACAGGTAAGATTGTATCCTAACAGACATCAAAAGGCTTCTCTACTCCAGGTGAAAACTTGATTAACCTTCCTGGCGGTAAGCCCGAGCTGAGCTCAGGGTAAGCCGCCGGAAGGCACCGCCCAGGCCCCGCTGGGCCGATTTGCATAATTTTTTTTTTGCTGCACGCAGCTAGCACTTTGCTAGCTGCGTGCAGTGCCCGATCGCCGCCGCTACCCGCCGATCCGCCGCGCCGCAGCCGCCCCCCCCAGACCCCGTGCGCTGCCTGGCCAATCAGTGCCAGGCAGCTCTATGGGGTGGATCGGAATCCCCTTTGACGTCACGACGTCGATGACGTCATCCCGCCCCGTCGCCATGGCGACGGGGGAAGCCCTCCGGGAGATCCCGTTCTTTGAACGGGATCTCCGATCGCCGGCGGCGATCGGAGGGGCTGGGGGATGCCGCTGAGCAGCGGCTATCATGTAGCGAGACTTTGTCTCGCTACATGAAAAAAAAAAAAAAAATTAAAAAAAAAGATTTGCTGCCCCCTGGCGATTTTTTTGCAAACCGCCAGGAGGGTTAAGGGCCTTTTTCCACTAGCCTGCGATTTGCGATTTGCTTCTGATCGCAAATCGCAAGGTGCATTAAACTAATGGAAACTGCAGCAGCAATTTCCATTAGTGCGATCCGATTGCGATGCGATTTGGTCAAAGCGCAATCGTCGTTCTGCTGCGTTTTGTATGCGATTGAGCTGGACTATAATGAGTATAGTAGCTCAATCGCAATCGCATGGTGGAAATTGAAACGCGATTGCGATCGCGTTCGTAATCGCGATCGCAATCGCGATCGCATTTCATAGTGGAAAAGAGCCCTTAAGCAGGCCATACACTGGCCCGATTTGCGCCCGTTTCGACAGCAGATTCGATCACTGGGATCGAATCTGCTGCCAATCGTTCACGCTACACGCCGAATTTCGATCCATTTCGTCCGATCCCGTCGATCGTGCCGTGCGGAAAATAACCGTCGATCGCCCGCGGGTAAAGAGCGCATCGCTAGCAGCGTTCGAGTGCCCGACGACCGACGCAATAGAGCCCGCATACATTACCTGCTCCGCCGGCGCGACTGCAGTCTCCCGGTCACCGCTGCTCCGTCTGCGCTCTGGTCTCCAGGTCCGGCATGCCTCACTTCTTCTAGCCCGGCAGGAAGTTTAAACAGTAGAGCGCCCTCTACTGTTTAAACTTCCTGCCGGGCTAGAAGAAGTGAGGCATGCCGGACCTGGAGACCAGAGCGCAGACAGAGCAGCGGTGATCGGGAGACTGCAGTCCCGCCGGCGGAGCAGGTAATGTATGCGGGCGGGCGGGGGCAGCAGCACCACCACAGATTGTGAACGGTTTCAGGCTGAAATCGGTTCACAATCTGTTTGCTGTAAAGGTAGCCATACGATCCCTCTCTGATCAGATTCGATCAGAGAGGGATCTATCTGTTGGTCGAATCTGATGGCAAATCGACCAGTGTATGGCCACCTTTAGGCTTCCTCAACAGTCCAGACAAAAGGGATCGTTACCTAATTACCTGTATCCTTGATGGCCAGAGGAACTGTATGCTAATGTCCAAGCTCCCTGCTTCCAGAGGAATTTAATGCAAACATAGGTCTATTGACACATTAGCAAATCCATTCAGAAGTTCCTGCTCTCCTGTTCACAAATTTACTATATACAATTAGTAGCTTCCCCCAAAGCCAGACTTGCTTTCAGCAGGCGTACACATCTGAATTACACAGCAAACAGGAAAATGAAAAAATACGGCTTCAGTGCGATACCATACGGCGG
Organism: Hyperolius riggenbachi; assembly: GCF_040937935.1. Lineage (NCBI taxonomy): Eukaryota > Metazoa > Chordata > Amphibia > Anura > Hyperoliidae > Hyperolius > Hyperolius riggenbachi. The sequence goes on from NC_090653.1 coordinate 148,148,904, forward strand.
CTATATTCTGCATATTACCGTACATATCATCCTCACCCCAATATATACTCACAAGGGCCATCCGGGCAGGCACTGTAATAGGTAGCAGTGAAATAAACAGCCACATCTACTTTTAAAGACAATGCCTCCTGCAAAATAAATGCAGGGATTCCTTGAAACCCCCCCCCCCCCCCTTGAAAATGCAGTCAGATTGCCCGCAACTGTGCCCACAAAATGCAGTCAGATTGGCCGCAGATGTGCCCACAAAATGCAGTCAGATTGCCCGCAGCTGTGCCCACAAAATGCATTCAGATTGCCCGCAGCTATGCCCACAAAATGCATTCAGATTGCCCGCAGCTGTGCCCACAAAATGCATTCAGATTGGTCGCAGCTGTGCCACAAAATGCATTCAGATTGCCCGCAGCTGTGCCCACAAAATGCATTCAGCCAGTCAGACCGGCGCATGGCAGCCGCGCGGTGAATTTGAATGGAGGACGTGACATCATCGGTCACGTCCAGCGCGTAAAGTCCCCCGTGCGGCTGTCATGGGCTGGTTCCTATCTTCTGCCGCCGCCGACGATCTAAGGTGTGTTAGAGGCGGCAGCACGGGGGACAAAGAGGGGGGAGGCTGTAAATATTTATAGTCTGCAGCCGCAGCATGGGGGAAAGTGTTTATTTTAAAAATAAAGTTGCGCAGCCACAGCATGGAGCAAGTGGCAGGGGGGCTGCAGCAGGAGGCCTGGAGGGCCGGATGTGGCCTGTGGGCCGCCAGTTGGACAGCACTGCTCCAGGGTAAAAAGGTTGAGAAATGCTGGTCTACATCATGTAAAACTTCTGTTCCCTATCACTTGATACTTTCTTAGAAACATGTAAAACGTCAAATTGTTACATGACTGATTAAAACAAAAAAAGTCATTTAATGGTAAACTTTACAGCATTTTAAAGTAAAAATAGCATTGTTCGGGTTTTTAACAGTTTTAAAGGAGAAACATTTTTTTTCTTTTTAGATTTTCGCTACTAATGTCCTTTAACCAGTTCGGCCTATCTGGACGAGCTTCCTCGTCCAGATAGGCACTGCTGCTTCTGCCGCATGGTGCGCGCGATCGGGCGCGCTCCCGCCGCTAGCCCCCCGATCAGTGAATGGGAATATAATTCCCATTAACCGATCTAATTTCCCAGCAGAAAAACCGACGCTTTCTAGTGCCCCCCAGGAAACTTCTCCGTGAACTTTAGTTCCTGGATGCGAGATTGTTCGCATCCAGGACTTTTTTTTTTTTACTGTGGCCAAATAGTAAACTGCACTCACATACACTTTTAATAAAACAATTCTATTAAAATTAGGAGTTTCCCTCCCACACCAAAAATTACCCACATACATATTTTATTTAAAAAAAACATTTAAAAAAATACAACAAACAAACACAAACAACATAAATAGTTACCCAAGGGTCTGAACTTTTTAAATATGCATGTCAAGTGAGTATGTTATTATATTATTTAAAATTATAAGCTTATAATTAGTGATGGACACAAATTGAAAAAATGCACCTTTATTTCTAAATGAAATATCGGCACCATAAAATTGTGATAGGGACATCGTTTAAACGGTGTAATAACCAGGACAGATGGGCAAATAAAATACATGAGTTTTAATTACGGTAGCTTATATTAATTTCAAACTACAATGGCCAAAAACTGAGAAATAATGAATTTTTTTAATTTCTTTCTTAATCTTCCTGTTAAAATGGATTTAGAAAAAAATAATTCTTAGCAAAATGTAGCACCCAAAGAAAGCCTAATTAGTGGCGGAAAAAACAAGATATAGATCAATTCATTGTGATAAGTAGCAATAAAGTTATAGGCGAATGAATGGGAGGTGAACATTGCTCGGATGCATGAGATTTTCGGCACTGCGGTGCTGAACCGGTTAAAGTACCTAGTGTGAATACCATAAAATGCCACACTTATGATAAAAGAATAGCTCACCTGCCAATCTAAGATCTCTGGTTTTCCAGTGAACATGTTGTGGCAGTAATGGCAATTCAGGTGGATTCCACCCTCTGGACTCGTACGCTAAAAAGAGAACATATGTTTCAGTTACTTGCAAACATAGTAGGAACATTACTTGTATTAATACCTGGCCCGAGTAGCCATTAAACCTTTTCTCAAATCCATATTAAAAATTCATCCCCAGACAGTTCTATTTACAAGCAATGATCTGACTTGTAGAGAAAGGTGTTTTTTTTTTCTTTAGAAGAGAATTTAACTTGAATGACTACAATGTTATGGGTCTGCCATCCATTATTCCTAGTCCATTTCACGCACCTAAGGGCCAGTGCACATAAACCACAGTGTGAACACATCACAACTTGCTAATACACTGTGTGGTACCACAGCTGTGCTTCACTTAAAGTTTTACCAAACATAGCAAGGCAGAACGTGCTCGGTTTGAAAACCTGCGGCGAAAAACAAATGCATTTCAACATAGCTGAACTATTTAGTTAAACTAGCCTGAAATAGTTCTCAGGCCATTAACACCATGTAAAAAGCTGAAAACTGTATTTATTTGTCAGGCATGGATAGTTATGCTGCCCTTTTGAGTTAGTAGGGAATGATGATTGGTCAGTTAATACCCTAGCTTACGCTTCCTTTGCCAAGACCTGCACATTTACTACGTTATGCATTAAAAAGCTCAGGATTTTGGCATTTGATGCATTGTACTTTCTGCAATAAATCAATCTTAGCTGGCTGGTCCTTCCAGCTCCATTTCCTGTTGAGATAAACCATTACCCGGTAGTCAGGAGGTAGCTGGGAGGGGGAAGCAAAAACTGAGGCTACGGTTCTACTAGTGTAGTGCGATTCTGTTGCGGAAAACACGTAAACAAATTTGCATACGGATGTGAAAATTTTCACGATTGTATGCAAATTTTAACGCGAAAACGCATGCATTTTCACATATTTTTGTTAGTATGCAAATTTAACCATGTCAGTGCCTGTGTGCTTTTACATTCATTTTACGCGAAAACGTATGCGAATTTGCACGGGAAATTCTCAGAGCGAAAACTCGTGCAATTTTCCAATTACATTACAGCCGAATCGCACACTAGCCTTGGGGGTGTGCAAATTCTGATGGCTCTGATGTGCAGATTTCGCGATAAATTAAAACAGGCCCATTGACTATTATTGGGTATGCGATTCTGCATGCAGGAAACGCATGCAGATTCGGTGTAGTGGAAACGAGCCCTGATCTTTGCGGCCAGAAATACAACGTTAAGGCACCCCCATGCATCTAGCGATGATGGGCAGATTTGACCAATTGACAAGACTCTCTCTCATTGAATGTGATCAGAGTGAATTTGTTGGCTGCCCGTACACTGCAGGCAGATTCAGATAGACTTCAGCATGAAATCATTTGGAAATCAGTCTTGTGATTAGCGCCCCCCCCCCCCCCCCCCATGCATTGTTACCTGTGGCTCCATCCCAGAGTGTCCGCACTGTAATCCCACATTTGTGGCCCATGTGACTACTACCATACAGCATGTATGGAGCATGTGTGATAACACACATGCGCCCCACGTCGGTAGTCACGTGAGGTACGCAGTGTTCTCCCTAGGCTCTTTTAGCCGGGTGCTCCACCCGGCTAGATTTGGTGACCACCCGGCTGTCATCGGCTCACCTCCTATGCTGTAAGTAGAGTTGCCTTGCATTTTCATCTCGCCCCACCCGGCTGCTTTTTCATGCCACCCGGCTACTATTTCATGCCACCCGGCTGGAAAAAAATTCTGGGGAGAACACTGGGTACCAATGCGGAAATACAGCACAGACACTCGGGGACAGCGTGACAAGTAAAGTATAAATGGACGGGCACTGGGGCTACATCAGAACCGTTTGCACAAAGATTACATTTCTTGTTTTAAGCACTTACCTTGTATACACCAGAACAAGGTAATAAAGCAGGAGTATAAAACACTGCAACAAAGAAACAGCATAGTGTTTACAAGAAACTCACCTGAAACTTGGTCCAACAGCTAGGACTGCAGAACTGGTACACAACACGTTCAGTTTTGTTATAATAAGCTGGCTCTGAGAGAGTGCGCCTACATAAGCTGCAGGGACGTGCAGGCCCTAATTACCGGACAAAAGAAAAAGATAGTAAGTACAAGTGAAACACAAGCTGACACTTTGTAACATTGTCAAAGTCAACAGATGCATTAGCTGTAAAAGGAAATATGAGAGCAGCGATAATGTCCCTCTTCTCCTATATACGGAAGAGTGTTCAGAACATAAAAACAGCAACAAAACTATGAACTGATCTATGAATTAGGCTGTTAGTTTTTATGGTCAAGTTAAGATGGAAATGCCAGCAAATAATACAAAATTATTGAAAAAAAAAAATGCTGACCTGTCACTCCAGACTGTTTAACCTTGTGTGATGTTATGCAGCAGATCGAACAAAAAAGACCTGTGCGACCATTCTTGTCCACATTGGAAAGCATCTCGAAATTCTTACAGAGTGTTTTGCAATAAATACACGGATACACCTTTGTATTTTTCTGGAACAAATGGAAATGACTAAAAATGAGCAATGCCAAATGTAAAACTGTAATTCTGCATGCAGTTAACATAATATATACTGTAGTACATGTACAATAAAAAAAAAATTTAATTCATCAAAAATACATGTTCTGTTCCAGCCACCTCAGACACGTTTTGCCATATGGCTGCACAGCATAACAACTGACACACCACTATTCACTGGGTTGAGCAACAACCAATTTCAATATGCTGTATGGCTGCACAGCAGTGATGACACTATTCAGTGCCCACAACTGTGCAATGGACTGCTGCCTGCTTGCTTGCGACTACTCCATCCTTCAACGTGAGCACATCCTGCCATGGGAGATGTATGCACACTGAAGGACTACATCTCCCTGGATGTATTGCGGAGGACAGCACAAACAGACAGGGGGGCTAGGTAGGTAAGTAATGCATGTCTCTCTCACCCTCCCCCCACACACAAAATATGAGATTTTATATATATTTCCCCACAGCACCCTATGCACGAGAAAATCTCTACAAGGCAAGCGCAGAACACTCCTGGCGACTCAGCAGTTGGCCGGCCGCAAGAGGGTCGCTGGAGGGGGGCGTGTGCGTGTGTTGGGTGGGTGATGGTGACTAACAGATCGTTTAGTGACGGCGTAGGTACATGATGTCTGGAGGTAGAAGCCCCAGGTAAGGTTAACTTTTTTTTTTTTTTTTTTTTTTTTTAATTCATCAGTTTAGGTTCCCTTTAAGTTTGAAGTACAAAAAGAAAATGCATGGGTCCTCAGTTGAAGCCCTCAATGTATTTTTATGGATAAGAATCTGGATGAATCTTGCTATATTATATCGACCCCACCCTAATGTACAGCGCCAATGGGAAGCAGACAACGGTATTCACTCTGCATAGCTGCTTCTCGTCATGCAACACATCTACTGCAGGCTGTCAAATGATCTCATGTTAACAGCTGGCAAGGCATGAGCGCAGGTAGTGATGAAGGGAACAATGCACCACAAACAGGAAGCTATACATTGTTCCAACACTGGCTTACAAGACAAACAACAACAAAAAAAACGAAAAACAAAAAACAAAACACACTACAGGAACACTGGGAGCCCAGTCTGGTGTAATATGCTCTGGATCAGATGAGAGATGTAGAAGCAGATGAAATTATACTCACTCGTGTGGGTTGCTTAACCACGCAACCACTTTAGCCAGCATATGGGGGAGCAGCATCCCCACTCGGCCTTTGGTCCTTAAAATGGTTGGTGGTCGCCGCTCCAAAAAGAGAAAATCTTGTGTGTGCAGAATAAAATTCCAAAAATCCCTCAATGGGGTAAGACTATGATAAACGAAGTAAGTGCAGGCGCCCAAAAATATTACAAAAATTAGTGAAAACAGGAAGATAAGTGTAAACTTTCCTTCCTAATTATTCACTTATAAGGATTTAGAAGTGATTTCTTATAAGGATTTCAGGTATTTACTCAATTATACTTATTCTTAAAGAGGAACTGCAGTGAAAACATTTAAAAAGTGCTTAATTATCAAAATAATTATAAATAATTTAGTCAACATTTGCCCATTGTAAAATATTTACTCTCCCTGATTTACATTTTGAAATGTACCACATGGCGACATCTTTACTGCTGGCAGGCGATGTGGAAGGAGATGCTGCTTTATTTGGCTGTTAGAAACAGCTGTTATTTCCTACAATGCAACAAGGCTCCCACAGTATGATGTTAATACCTAGGCCCTGCCCTCACATTGTGGGAGGGGTTTCACCACAACATCAGCCATATAGAACCTCTCCTCTTATTGTTCCAACATGCAACCTAGTGCTACTCTATAGTATCTCATACAGAGTAATGGTTTTACCCTTACAAAAAATAGCAAGTAGAAATGTACAGGTAATTAATTTTTTGGATCAGCAACACAAGATAAAAACAACCACAAAGTGTTTTAGAATCAGGATTACATTGCTTTAATCAAGATTCACTCACCTTTTTGTAATTGTTCAGGCAAGCCGCATTGCAGAAGCGTTTCTGTTGTCCCTCATGGAAAAGATACTCAAGTGGTAAGCCTTTATTGTAGATATAGATACCGCAGTTGTCACAGCAGTTGGTTTTCAAGCCTTTAGTGGCTCGGAATTTAGTAAAGCAAGTATCGCTGCATAGCCTGTGAACTACACTGCCGTTACTCACTTCATGCTGGATCTGAGGAGAAATAAATTATATTTATTTCTAAATGACAAAGAACAGAACACAGATTGAAAATATAGTATTAAAATGTGGGAGGAATTAAACAGTTAAAAAAATAAATAAAATCCAAGCAATTGAAAGCATTTCTGAACTGTGACAATAAAAGTGGACTTATACTTACCTGGGGCTTTTTTTTTTCAGCCCCCCCCCCCCCCCCCCCTGTAGTTTTTGAGGATCCTACATTAAAGCTGATGCCCCCTCAGACAAATCTCTGATCTAGTTTGGTTGCGTGCTACTGCTCTTGTGCAGTCCTGCCCACAGCCTCCATCAATCCCACTCCCATGGCCAGGAGCATTCTGTGCAAGCATGTTACAGTCTTTTCCAAACAGAATGCTCCCAGAAATAGGAGAGCAATTGATGGATGTGGGCAATTATTGAAAGTCTGTACATTGCTTTAGTTTGTCGCCATAAGTTCTACTGTGCTGCCAAATTTAGTTGAGACAAACTCAACACTAAAAGAAGAAACACTGACACCTTCTGGCCAAAAACCACAATACCCAAATGGTTTAAAGTAGATCTGAAATCTTGTAGAGCAGAGTTCCCCAACACTGTCCTCAAGGCCCACCAATAGTACGTTTTGCAGAAAACCACACACGCACAGATGAGGCGATTAGTGTTTCGGCAGAGCTGATTAACTACTTCTGTGGATTTCCACAAAACATGCACTGTTGGTAGGCCTTGAAGAGAACCCGAGGTGTGTTTAACCACTCTGGCGTTCTATTAAGATCGCCAGGGCGGCTGCGGGTGGTTTTTTTTTTTTTTAAATAAAAAAAAAACTATTTCATGCAGCCAACTGAAAGTTGGCTGCATGAAAGCCCACTAGAGGACGCTCCGGAGGCGTTCTGATCGCCTCCGGCGGCCAGAAGTAACAGCAATGAGCGGCCTTCCGTGTTTTGCTTACTTCGTCGCCATGGCGACGAGCGGAGTGACGTCATGGACGTCAGCCGACGTCCTGACGTCAGCCGCCTCCGATCCAGCCCTTAGCGGCTGGGGGGACCCTCTTTCGCCGCTGCTAGCGGCGGATCGCCGCAGAGCGGCGGCGATCAGGCAGCACACGCGGCTGGCAAAGTGTCGGCTACGTGTGCTGCTTTTTATTTCAACAAAATCGGCCCAGCAGGGCCTGAGCGGCAGCCATCAGCGGTGATGGACGAGCTGAGCTCGTCCATACCGCTAAGATGGTTAAAGAATATTATCTGCATACAGAGGCTGGATCTGCCTATACAGCCCAGCCTCTGTTGCTATCCCAAACCCCACTAAGGTCCCCCTGCACTCTGCAATCCCTCATAAATCACAGCCGTGCTGTGAGGCTGTGTTTACATCTGTAGTGTCAGTCTCAGCTGCTCCCCTGCCTCCTGCATAGCTCCGGTCCCTGCCCCCGTTCCTTCCCTCCAATCAGCAGGGAGGGAAGGGATGCAGGCGGGGACTGGAGTTCTGCAGGAGGCGGGGAGAGCAGCAGACTGACACTATAGAGATAAACACAGCCAGCTCTGACAAGCTGTGTGTCAGCAGCGTGGCTGTGATTTATGAGGGATTGCAGAGTGCAGGGGGACCTTAGTGGGGTTTGGGATAGCAACAGAGGCTGGGCTGTATAGGCAGATCCAGCCTCTGTATGCAGATAATATTCTTCAAACCCACCTCGGGTTCTCTTTAAGGACAGGGTTGGGGGATCACTGTAAAATGTAGAGGACAAAGGGAAAAACTGAGAAATGCATCCAGTATGTATTTAGAGAGTTTAGACTGTTTAATTCCCCCTTATTTGTGTCTAATCACAAGTTGTAATTCGATCTCTTCCGTGTCACATGACTGCCACGGCAGATAAGCTCATTTGAAAGCACAGGGTGTTAACTGTTTCCATGATTCAGGAAGTAGAAAGAGCAGATTTATATCAACTGTAAAAATGAAATGTTTTTGTTTAAAGGATATTACGCTGTTGCATATATTTTAGAGCAGAGAAGACGTTCTGAGTTCAGGTCCACCTAAACAATAAATCACACTCTTTGTTAGATTTCAATGACAAGCCATTTTGACATTTCAGGTTATTAAAATGATGTTTCTATTTTAGTTTGCAGCCTGCATGTTCCTGTCTTAAAGGACCTCAAAGAGCAAGATTTTTCCATAATAAAAAAACTGAACCTTTTAGAGCTCGATTTCAAATACAGACTGGCCAGTAATACCTCCCTTCCTGCATTTGTAGTTAGCTGAAAACAGAAATCTGCACTGCAACTCAAGTAAATCATTTCATGGGCTGATCAAAAAAAAACTGACACACCCAGTGTCCACATTTTGCTGAGCTGCATGTGTGGCCATCTCTGCCGTAACACCCAAGGTAACAAATATGAGATACTGTATATAAAAAATGAATAGCTCGTGATGTATAGATCTGATCTGACTTGATCTGATCGGATTTTTTTTTTTTAATCAATGAGCGGGTTCAAGATTGAAAAAAGTTCATTGGTGGAATAAAAGAGAACCCGAGGTGGGATTTAATTATGCTAGTGGGGCACAGAGGCTGGTTGTGCACACTAACACCAGCCTCTGTTGCCCCATGGTGTGCCTCCAGGACCCCCATGCCCGCCGCTATACCCCCCGCAGTGCTGGCGACACAGCGTGTCACCAGCACAATGTTTACCTATGCGCTGTCTGTTAGCCGCCCGCGTCACTTCCCTCCAATCGGCGGGAGGGAAGGGACACGGGCGGGTAGCGCCGATGCGGAGGAGGTGGGGGAGTGGCGCTGACAGACAGCGCATAGGTAAACATTGAGCTGGCGACATGCTGTGTGTCGCCAGCACTGCGGGGGGGTATAGCGGCGGGCACACCATGGGGCAACAGAGGCTGGTGTTAGTATGCACAACCAGCCTCTGTGCCTCACTAGCATAATTAAATCCCACCTCGGGTTCTCTTTAAACCTTCACTACAGGAGTAATTCCAAAGTTGAATTGGATTGTGAAGTCATGTGCATGCGCTCCCAGCCGTGCGATCTAGGACATGTGCAGCCAGGCCAGCACTCACTGAGGCTGCAGGGGCGGGTGGGTGGGGGGCATTTAAGTGAGGAAACGGTGGACATGAGGACTGCTTCCCATACATGCCTGCTCCCCCAGTTGTTACAATTGATTTAAGCTCATTCATTCCCCATAAACTATCACTACTTATCACACCTAAATGATCTATATTTGTTTTTTGCCAAACAGGCTTTTTGGGGACGATACTGGTTTACAGTTAATTCTTTTCTATGTATTTTATAGGGGAATACAAAGGAAAAATAATGAGAGAGAGAAAAAAAAAACCAATATTTCTCCAATTACATCCCCTATAGTTTTAAAACAAACAATGCTACTATAGATAAAAACCGACACATTTTATTTGCCCATTTCTCCCGGCTATCACAATGTTAAAATTATGTTCCTAGTACAATGTATGGCAACAATATATTGTCTGGAAATAAAGGTGTATTTTTTTTCTGTTTTGTGTACGCCATCAATTACAAGCTCTTATTTGCCCTTATTTGCTAAAAACACTAATATACCCTCATTACATACATATTTAAAAAGCTCGGACCCTAAAGGTAACTATTACAGTACTGTATTTTTTAAACTGTCACTTTTTTAACCTGTGTTTCTGTTTTGTAGCTACAAAAAACATGTTGTGAACAGTATTGACGTACATACACCTCAATACTCTACTGCACTGTATACTGGACCCTTGCTTAGCTTAAATTAATTGGACTTTTTGCACATAAATCCTGGGGAAATTAAATGCCAGGGAGGTTAATAAGGTTTTAATATTTTATTTTTATTTTGGCCACTAGATGGCCTTATACACTACCCAGGAAATTACCAGGAAATATTCAATCTTTCTTTAACTACACTTGAAACTTTCACTTTTATGAAACAACACATGCCTTGTGATTCGAGGCATGTTTATCCATTCACAGGCACACCGATTGGCTCGGGAACACATGTTCAGCTATTTAGCGTGCAGTTCCATCTGGATGACTATAGTCGGCCAGATATGATAGAGTGGTTAAGCCAAATAACTTTTGGCATGTAAGGTCTGGCGTGTAGATGCCAGAATTTCTTCTTTAAGGCCCGTACACACGCTAGATTTAAACTGGCTGAGGTAGCCAATAATGACTACCTCTGCCGATAATCTGGTGTGTTCAGCAACTCAGATGAAAAAAAGCCGATATCTTTGTTGCTGCTTACCCCCGTGAAGTCATGTCGGTGCCGCTTCATCGGCCCTCCACTCCCCCCACAATGCAACAGAACAGGTCGTCAGCCTATAGGTTGACTTCACATCTGTAAAGCCCTGGCTCAGCAATGTTGCCTGAGGGATTGGGTCCAGATCCCTGTTGGGTGACAGCTACATATACTGCGGCCACCTATTACTGGCTGCACCCATCCCTGGCAACCTATATTGCGGCCACCTATTACTGGCTACACCCATCCCTGGCTACCTATACTGCAGCCACCTATTACTCCCTTGCTGCCTATACTGTGGCCACCTATTACTATTACAATTTTCTGGCAGATTTACTGCCAGATCGACTATTTCCAACAGTTCCAATCTAATTTCCGATGGATTTTCCGCAGAAGTGAACAGAAAATTGATCGGAAATCAGATCAGACCTGTTGTAAAATAGTCAATCTGGCAGTAAATCTGCCAGAAAATGGTATGGTGTGTACCTAGCATACGTTTTTATGATCTTTGAACTTTAGTCTTTTACCCAGCCCCTTTTTTGCCTGGTACTCAGCACAGCTGATATTCCCGACCATTCAGCTGTCACATTGCAGCCCACTCATAAGCTAGCCGTCACAGGCGGTCACAGACAGTCTATGGTTATTAGGCACTGCACACTACTAAACTAGATTGTTAGATAAAAATGAAAGCGCAGTATGACCAGTCTATTTAATAGTAACAAAAACAATGTCTCAATCCATAAATGTAAAAATATTCCAGAGAGTGGCACATTTTCAACTCAAAGACCAGAAAGAAAATCTGGTTATCTGCATGAAACTTACATAATTTATCAAATATTGTAAAGCAACAAACATAAGAAAATTTATCATAAAAATACAATATGTATTAGGAGAAATGTTAATGAAGACTGTTCTTGCCTCTCCACTTTTGTGACAGATGCTGCATTTTATGATATCAGGAACAGTCTCTGTAGTAGAGCTTTGGGAACTACCAGTAGATGGCGGTTGGGCTTCAAATAGGGAAAGACAGGCAGAAGAACAAAATTCTTGGAAGGATCCTCCAGCTCCAGTCTGAGCAACCACTGATTCTTTGGAGTTACGAATGTCCCTAAAATGCACAAGTCATAATATCAGGTCATGAAATGAAAGGAAGACAAGTAAAAATGGGCTAATGAATTGTATATAATCAATAGTTATGTTATCAAAAGAAATTAACTCAGCTAAAAGCAAAAATTCAAGTGGGCCTAAAGTCTGGATATGCCTTTGCCTCAAAAACATGCATAGCTGTAACAAATGTGAGTACCTAATGTACTCTAAAGTCAACCAGTTTCTGCCTGCGCCCACTTCCACCAGAAACCACACCCCAGTTAGGGAAAACCACCGTCAGCAGTTTCGGATAACCTGTAAAGCCTCATCTGACAACAAAGTTCTTGTGTGTTGTGTTTCAGCGTTATGTTAACAGTTCTTTCCAGCTCACATGGACCCGGCAGTGAAAAGTCTCCATGTTACATAAGCTTGCTGAATAAATTCACTGGATTGTGCTCTATGCTTAACCCTTTCAGTGCTTCTAGTAAAGTGAATCCAATAATCAGGTTTTTTTTAGGATTCTCATAAACTATAATGAAGAAATTGTATGCCTGAAAGGTTATCATGCTGTGCCTAATGTTTTAGAGCACAGAGGAAGTTCTGAGTTTAGTTCCACTTTAACCACTTAAGCCTATCTGGACGAACATTATCGTCCAGATAGGCTGCGCGTACTCCCACCGGCCGCACATGCTCCCGCTGCCGGCCGCAACCCAGTGATCAATTAACGTGATTATAGAACCCATTCATTGATCGAAGCCCCCTGCAGAAAAAAAGGCTGCGATTTTTCTGAGTTAAAAAAAGTTTCCCATCCTTCTAATGCTTCCGGGAAGCTTGCTTGTATGCATCCAGGACTTTTTGACTGTTGCCATCTTGTGGCCAAATAGTAAAACTACACCCACATCCATTTTTTATTAAATACATTTTTTTTTTTACATTTAAAATTAGCCGTTTACCTGCCGCACCAAAAATTACCCAAATACAATTTTTAATAAAAAAAAAATACAATAAAAAACAACAAACAAACCAAAAAACAACAAATTGTTACCTAAGTGTCTGACCTTTTTAAATATGCATGTCAAAAGGAGAATATTAATATAATTTTTTAAAATATGGACTTGTAAATAGTGATGGACGCAAAATAAAAAAAATGCACCTTTATTCCCAAATAAAATATCGGCGCCATAAATTGTGATAGGGACATTTAAATGGTGTAATAAGCAGGACAAACGGGCAAAAAAATACATGGGTTTTAATTACAGTAGCAAGTATTAATTTTAAACTAGAATGGCCAAAAACTGAGAAATCATTTTTTTGCCTCATTTCTTAATATCCCTGTTATGCCGGGCATACACGGCACATTTTATGCGCCGGATCGAGCCAGCGGCTCGATGCCCGCGCATCCCCGCTCGTCCGTGCGGATCGATTGCCGCTCGTCCCCGCGGGAGCGGCTAATTAGCCGCTCGTTTCTGCCCATTGTTCTCCCCGCCGGTATCGAGCGCACTATCGATCCGGCTGGGTATCGGACAGGTATCTCATCAATCGAGCCATCAGGCTCAACTGATAAGCCTCCCTCCTGTCCGTGTATGCCCAGCATTAGAATGGATTTAGACTAAATTAATTCTTAGCAAAATGTATCACCCAAAGAAAGCCTAATTGGTGGCGGAAAAAACAAGATATAGATCAATTCATTGTGATGAGTAGTGATAAAGTTATTGGCAAAGGAATGGGAGGTGAAAGTTGCTTACATGCAAAAAATAAACAACCCTGTGGGCTTAAGTGGTTAACCTCCTTGCCGGTCTAATTAATGCGGCAAGGAGGCAGCGCTTTTTAATTTTTAATTATTTTTTTTAAATCATGTAGCGAGCCCAGGGCTCGCTACATGATAGCCGCTGAGCGGCGGCATCCCCCCACCGTTCAGAACGGGATTTCCTGCAGGGCTTCCCCGGCCGCCATGGCGACAGGGCGGGATGACGTCATGGACGTCGGGACGTCACAGGGAATCCCGATCCGCCCCTCAGTGCTGCCTGGCACTGATTGGCCAGGCTGCGCAGGGGGCGGGGGGCGGCTCGGCGCAGCGGGTAGTGGTGAATCGGCGGCGATTGCGTACTACACGCAGGGAAAAAAATATTATGCAAATCGGCCCAGCGGGGCCCGAGAAATCCTCCTGCGCAGGTTACCCCGAGCTGAGCTCGTGGATAACTGGCAAGGAGGTTAAAGTAGGAACACAAATATATAAAAACAGACTATTTCCCCAGACCCCTGCATTATACTAGAAAAATGGTCTTGTATATGATAATGCAGTCATGCAGCCAATACTGAGCAACTGTAGGATCACAATCTATTCATAAAAATCTATTTAGGCACTAGTGGTCTTAAAGTGGACCTAAACTCAGAAGTTCCTTACTGCTCTGGAAGATAACCTTTAACCCTTTAGCACTGCTGTAATGTGTATTTATGGCCACTTGTCACTAGAGTGCAGTGTGAGACAATGAGGCCTCATACACACCTAAAAACGAAAACCTTTTGCGTTTTTGAGCGCTGCCCCCCCCCCCCGGTTCTCCCCTGCGCGCGCGCTGCGTTTTTGGTGAAATCGCTTTTCTAAGCACTTTTCCAGAGTGGTTTTGTCATTGACTCCCCGACGCAAGTCAGGAAGTGAACTCTTTGACCCGTAAAAGAATACAATGTATTCTAAAAAACGTGAACGCAATCGCCGCATACAACTGTTTTGTGAGCGTTTAGCGCTCTTCCTATACCTTCCATTATAGCAAAAACGCCCCAAAAAATGGTACAGGCACCGCTTTGCTGAACGCACAGCGCACTGATATGAACCTTCTCAGAGATTTATTGTACAAGCATTTTGTGATTGAAAAAAGGCAGAAAAAGACCCTAGTATGAACGAGCCCTAATAGTGGACTTCTGCTTTTAGTTGCTAAATTTTCTGTTAGTAGACAGAGAGACATCAAAACATTCTAAGAATTTACAACACAAGTTATGTTGATTGAGGTCAAAAGCTGTACACTTATTTCAAACGAGAACGCCATTGAAGCTGCTAATGGGTTAAATGTCTATATATTCTCACGGATATAAGATTTTGGGTAAGGAAAGGGTATCAAATATATTAACCATTTATTACTACATGATCGCTTTAAAACATGGGCCCAAACTAGGGGGAGAACTTCATCTCCCTTCCCAGTCCTGCTTTAGATACTACCAAATTTGTCATGCTGCTACTTTGCAGTTTAGAGCGCAAACAGTTGTAAAGGTAGAGAGCTGGTTACTAGACAAGTAGACGACTGAACTTATATCCAGATATTCTAAATTGATAGACTATAAAATATACCCAGAGGGGACTTCTGTTGTCAGAATGTGGGGAGGACATCTCACTGGAGGATTGGCTGGGCTTTGAAGACAACTATAGGAAAACGTATTTGCTCACGGGATAAGCTGATTCAGATACGTTTGTTTCAAATTTATTATATACCCGTTCGACTGTGTAAGTTTAACCTCCTTGCCGGTTATCCCGAGCTCAGCTCGGGGTAACCTGCGCAGGAGGATTTCTCAGGCCCGCTGGGCCAATTTGCATAATTTTTTTTTTATTGCACGCAGCTAGCACTTTGCTAGCTGCGTGCATATTACGATCGCCGCCGCTTGCCACCGATTCGCCACTACCCGCCGCGCCGCCCCCCCCTCTCCAGACCCTTTGCGCAGCCTGGCCAATAAGTACCAGGCAGCGCTGAGGGGTGGATCGGGATTCCCTCTGACGTCCATGACGTCGGTGACGTCATCCCGCCCCGTCGCCGAAATTTTTCATATGAGGTTCACAAAAAACTGCTTGCAGTTCTATGCCAGGAAAACTATTGCACTGGAAAGGAAGAAAAATTCTGAACCCCCGCTTAGGGGGTTCACACCTAAAACCACGACACGCCTAGCGATTACCAGTTATTGCTGGCTGCCGAATTACGGTGCTTTAATAGTAATTTGGGTTCCGTCTTCCAACGGCGCCCAAATCATTCACCGGGCACTGCTATAGCCGTAATTCCTATTACAGCCTGCGCACAAATTTCCAGCGCTGTTTTTACTTACTTACTACCTGGATCAATCTGATTAATGCTGCCCTATCCCCTCTATAAGCTTACTACAGGGTGCCCATTCAAAATTTCATAAAGTTTGGGACCCTGGTTAAAATGTTCTGAATCGGCTTCTCCTATCCCTGACATTACTCCTAGTATTATCGATACTCTTTGAATGACTATATATTGTTTCCCGACAATTGTCTGCTCCATGCAAGGCAATTTTATTGGCAACTATATGATTTTTCCTTGTCTGCTGTGCAAGAGTTTCGGTCTGCTTTAACTCTTCATGGATATGATACACAGCTAAAGGCCAAATACAGCTACTCAATACATATCTGAACGTTAAAACATTCAGTTTCATACTAATCAACATAATTGCTTTAGGAAATTTTGGCTTTGTTCAGTTTTGCTTTTACCTGGACTTGTATTAGTATGTGGCTGGATAGTGTACTAGTTAAGGGTTCAGCCTCTGACAGGAGATTAGGTTTTAAATCTTGGCTCTTCCTGTTCAGTAACCCAGCACCTATTCAGTAAGGAGACATCGGGCAAGACTCCCTAACTGCTACAGAGCACGTCCTACTGGCTACAGCTCTGGTGCTTTGAGTCAGGAGAAAAGCGCACTATAAAAGGTTTATTGTCTTCTCTTGCATGCTAAATATGAGCTGTATAACTTACTTCTTACAGAATGTGCAAGTCTTCTTGATAGGTGGTTTCTTAGAAAATGTGGTAAGACAAGTGGAAGAGCAGAACAGCTGAGGCAGTCCTTTGCGCTGATAGGCAGTCTGCCCCTTTTGCAAGGGTGTACGACAATGGGCACAAGTCATCTTCGTCAGAGTTGGTTTAGGTGGGCGAGGTGGCGGCTGGTGCGCCTGCTGTGCCTGGTGCGCCTGGTTACGTAAAGACATGCGTGTTGAGGGACGCTTCGTACGAAAAGGGACAAAATCCTCATCATTTGGATCATCTACCATAGCATCAGAATCTTCATCAGAAATTTGCACTGTAAGACAGAATTAAGTATATGATGAATCAATCTGGTGGATGAGGAAAACCAACTTATAGAAAGAACAAAACACTCCCAGCATAAACTGTCCCTCTTTGTAAAATGGCAGACATAATGAACTAAAGGGCAGTCTATTTTTTAATTATTAGTATTAATTCACTGATTCAACTTCTTCTCACAATCCTATTAGAAGGCCCTTTCTCTGGCCTAATTTAATAACAGTTTTAGATCCTCAGATGAAAAATGAAAAATGTTTCACCAAATCAGTTGCCTATGCAAGGAAGTACACAGCTGTGGTATTATTGCATCATAAAAGCAGAAACTGTCCCTGACAGAATGACAAGCTATGCATACAGAGCCAAGAATTATACTCAGGGGTGAGAACTATGCTATCTGAATCTGAAAGGATGGCAAGGCAAGCAGGAGCATGAAGGTTATACGTCTGACAGCATTTTCTGGCAACTAGGCCTTGAAATCCATTGGCAGAAGCTACCTTTGCTGGTATCAGGACTGTGGAGTCAGAAACAATTATTTGGTACCCAGAGTCAGCACTAAAAGTTCTTCTATGCTGTAAGAAAGCCCAGCACATTTTTGTTTTTGTTTTAACTAGTGTGATGTCCAGCTGAGCTCTTAAACACAATAAATGTTGCTCAATGGGGCAATTCAGCCAGTCAGCGCAGTCTGGCCGCATGCCGCTTCCATAGCCAGAATCGTTCTGCATCTGCACAATAGTGCTGCGCAGGTATAGTACGCTCCCAGTGGCGGAGTGTGTGCAAGCATACTGCGCCCAACTAGCTCAAGTGCCTGGACCCATAGCAGAAGATCCGGGTGGCGGAGGAGGACAGCGAGGGAATGATTAGCCTGAAGGGGGCTGGAGAAAGCCCAAGGTATGTATACAACTTTCATCTCTCTCAGGTTTACTTTAAGTTACACAGTAGTACTGCACTATACACATGCACTCCCCACAGAGCTGCAGGGAATCCACTGAGAAGGTTTTGCACATTGAACACAGAGGTGTTTATTACTCATAAACCTGGTTCAGATTGTGCATGAAGAATGTGTAACAGGGGAGGAATCCCCTCATTCTTCTGCAGAGTATCTGCACATCACTCTTACATGTACCCACAGTCACATTGCCTAGGGCCTGATAGATGTTCTTTGTTCCTGTCTGTACCTTCTGCTAGTACACTTACCAAGGACTTGTTCTAGGCCTCGTTCACATCTATGCAGCACAGATGGCCGTGCAATCAGAACGCAACGTGTACGTTCGCACGCCATCTGCGCTGCTACCGCTGCACTGCTTATACCATCTATTGACAGTGAATGGGTCAGCTCTGCGCTTGCAGGCAGAATTAATGAAGCAGTACGCAAGCACATCATAGTGCATTGTACTGCTGCACAGTGCATTTGATGTGATTGGCAGAAGGGCTGTCTATACCCTTCTGCCGCTCTTGCATGTTACCACGTCCTACGCGCTTCCAAACGCACACGGAAGCGCGTATGATGTGAACAAGGCTTAAGTCTATGACAAAGTATTAGAGGCAGAAGATCAGCTAGATAGCCAGGTAACTGGTACTGTTTAAAAGGGAATAAATGTGGCAGCCTCCATATCCCTCTTAGTTCAGTTGCCTTTTAAAATTCTTAAAGAGAACCCGAGGTGGGATTTCATTATGTTAGTGGGGCACAGAGGCTGGTTGTGCACACTAACACCAGCCTCCGTTGCCCCAAGGTGTGCCTCCATGTCCCCCCTGCACGCTGCTATACCCCCTGCAGTGCTGGCGACACGCAGCGTGTCGCCAGCACAATGTTTACCTAAGCGCTGTCTGTCAGCGCCGCTACCCCACCTCCTCAGCATCGGCGCTACCCGCCCGTGTCCCTTCCCTCCCGCTGATAGGAGGGAAGCGACGCGGGCGGGTAGCGGCGATGCGGGGGAGCGGTGCTGACAGACAGCGCTTAGGTAAACATTGTGCGGACCCAGGAGCGCTGACGTCACAAGGGTAGCGGGAAGTTCGTATGCTCACAAGGAAGGGGAGCGGAGTATCGGGACGCCGGTGCCGCTGTAGAGGGGGAACGATATTGGTGGGCTGATGCCCAAGATGCTCTTATTTCATCTACTCACATGAGTGCGCTGAACTGCGCAGGCCGCTTTGGTTTTAAATCTGGATTACGCTATGTGTATTTTTTATTGTTTTACATGTGGATTTGTGCAATAAATCTGGAACCTTTGGTTATTTGACAAAACAAGTGTGAAGACTGTGTTTGAAAGTTAGCCGCTTGAAGGCTTTGCACTAGACCCACCTGGATTCTGAGGTGGTGTCCATCTGGTGAGCTGCTATTTCAAAGGGGTCATATCTCACTGAGAGTGGAACACACTGTTATCACCTGTGCACGTGTTGGGTGTAGAGTTTAAACCTGCTGATCAAGATTGCTGTAATACACTATGTGCGATTGTGTCTTTCTTCAGTTTTAGGTTGCAAGAGGAGCGCTGTCACAGCAACGTTGGACTTTGATATAGGTTTTGTGATAGCGAATACTCATATAGACATTCTCATTTATTCTCTGTATTCTGGCAGGCGCAGTTCTTGTTTACACTAAACATTGTGCTGGCGACACGCTGCGTGTCGCCAGCACTGCGGCGGTATAGCGGCGCGCAGGGGGGACATGGAGGCACACCATGGGGCAACAGAGGCTGGTGTTAGTGTGCACAGCCAGCCTCTGTGCCCCACTAACATAATGAAATACCACCTCGGGTTCTCTTTAAAGGTGGCCACACGCGATACAATAAAATGATCCGATTTTACAGTAATTCGATAAAAACGATCATATCTCCCAAAAAAAAAAAAATCGAAAGCTTTTTTTTCATTCGACTGAAAAATCCGATCGGATTTCCCGTTTTCTTCGATTTTAATCGATCCGGACTGTCAGATATTTTTCTTCAATCTTTCTAAAGATTGTATGGTGTGTGTTGGATTGTCAATTTATTACTATACACACCCTAGCAATTTTGTTAGAGTTTCCAATCATTTTTATCATAATTGGGGGGAAAATTGAACATAGGTGTGTGGTACATTGGTCATATTTTTGAAATGTTACAGCCAGTCAGAAAAATTTATTGCAATTCTTCAATTGAACAGATATTTAAAAAAATTGTATGGTGTGTGGCCACCTTAAGCGTTGGCAGTTAAGATGAATTTCATGTTGCATACTTTCAATCAACAAGATTGTAATATGCAAATTAGAGGAGTCAGAGTCGAGGAGTCGGAGGAATACTTGTTTCTTGTACCCTGGTTGACTTGCATAACTTTGTTGTACACCTTCTGTTACATTGTGTCTGCCTACAATTGTATGAAATCATATTTATTATTATTGTCCAGCTCTATGTAATATGTTGACACTTCACAATTATAAAACAAATGTTTGTTTATTAAAGATGAGCTGTAACCAAAAAATCATGGATAAAATTGCTTATTGGTTTACAATATTCATGTATTATTTAGTCAGTGCTTGCTCATTGTAAAATCTATCCTCACCCCGACTTACTTTTTGAAAATTTTAATAGGCGGCAGCATCCTTAGTACTAGCAAGGGAACTCTGAAATGTTCTTTACCGAGTATCCTAAAGCCAGAACAAAAACATAGCTGGTCTTTCAGAATGCTCAGCATAAAAAACGACCTTGGCTAATCCTCAGTGGGAGGACGGGTTATATACCAATATATAGCTATACATATAGCTATACGAAGTGTTTCTGATGGTAGAACACTGATATTTAACGTAAAAGTGGGTATCCTGAATGATTTACTGCATTCTAGTATACGTTGTTACGGTTCCTCTTTAATTTCTGTAAATATCACTAACATCTCTATGGGGTTCGGGAACAGGAAATGAGGCGCACACATTAAACCCTGCTGTGGGCTGATACCATTCTATACTCTACAAAAAATGTAGTATTAGTTGCTGTTTAAGTCCTGGTTGGAGAATTGCACTCTGCTCCTATTAGAACAGGAAGTGAGGAGAGTAATCTTAGATGAGGACACAGGCAACAAGGGGTAACCCAAAAGCCCTTTCCACACTATCACTATCCAAAACAAAAAAAACAAAAACAAAAAAAAAAGTTCTGCTGTTGGGCTACCACTTTGAAACCCTTGCTACGCTTATCTACTCCCCACAAAACTTCATCTGAAGCTCAGGGGGAGTAGCTAGGCGTACTTGTGGTAAACAGTGTGCTGTATGCCCAATAAGCTATCTGATTATGTATATAGGGTATCATTTTAACCGTGACAAGTGAGAGAATAGATTTTGTGGTGTTTGACAACTGAGGGATAAGTCATGTGATTTTTTTTTACCGGAAAACTGAATGAAAAGCAATAAAACTTATTTTCATGTACTCTGTACCCCCAAATAAATACTTGTAAAAACAACAAAAGTGACAGCATTGAAAAGAGAATACATAGTTACCCTAGGGACTTAGCTTTTAAAATATGTATGCCATGAGAGTGTATTACTGTTAATCATGAAGATAAGGGCTTTTAATTACTGATAGAGTACAATGAGAAATCAAAAAAACACAAACCAGAAACTAATATATTATCGCCATACATTGTACTAGGAACATTATTTAAATGTTGAGATAACCAGGACAAATTAGCAAATACAATGTGTGTGTTTTACCTATGGTAACATTGTTTATTTGAAAACTATAGTGGATCGAATTGGAGAAATAGTGTATTTTCTCTTTTTTTTCCCCTTTAAAATGCACAGATAACATAATTACTAAAAGCAAATATCACCCTCACAAAGCATAATTTGTGGCAAAAAAAACAAGCTATAGATCATTTACATCTGATGAGTAGCAATAAAGTTATTGGTGAATGAATGGGAGGAGCGCTGAAATGTGAAAATTTCTCTGGTTTTTAAGCAAAAAAACCTGTGGTACTGAAGTGGTTAATCCAGGACAGTAGATATAGCCATTTAACCTTCAGATTTACTTACTACTTTCAGTGGGAGCCAAGCCTTCAGCTCTCAGAGATTCAGATCGGCGGGCTCGATCACTTCGTTTTTGTTCCTGAAAGAAATACATTTTATTTATAAAATGATCACATTATATAATCACAATAGCTTATAAATTAATTGCAGATTTTGTCCATTTATAACTAAGCACAGGAACAGAAAATGTATAAACAATGAAAAAAGCTATTTATACACAGAATGTGCCAAAATAACGCAACCAACAATTCTGACAACTTCTGGAATTTTCTCTTGTGATCCAAGTCTATACACCCAAAAGTAAAATTACAAAGTAATTCATACTTCCTTATTGCTCGTTTGTGTTCCAAAAGCCGCATCTACAGATACATTCTATAGATGCGGCCGCGATGCTCCTTATCAACCGAGCCGCTGATGCGGCTCTATTGATAAGATCCGACAGGACGGATCTTGCTTCCGCCGATTCCCTGCTCGCTCCCCGCGAGGGGACAATGGCAGGGAATTGAGCGGAAGATAAGTGGCGCCGGCGGGGAATCGAATGCGGGTGACACGGAAGAGGCGATCCCGCGGCTAATCGAGCAGTCGGATTGCCACAACATCTCCCCGTGTAGATGGGGCTTCCGACCAAGAACTGCTCAGACGGCTCAAACAATGCTTCTGTTAGCAAAGAGGCTATTCTTGCCACCATCTTGCAGACAGCTGGACCACTTTCTACAAATAGAGCTTTCAGCACTGTGCCAAAAAGATCACTAGAAAACCATGCAAGCTCTTTTGTGCATTTATGATTCTGGGAAAGCTGCTCCAAGGAGCACTTGCCATATTGGGACCAGGAAAGCTATGATGGAAGATAGTTCAATTTCATTTGCAAAGGACTTTTAGCATTAGTTACCATGCACATTTTTTTTTTTTTTTTTTAACCCTGACATTTGCCAATCTAAGAGTTTGGATCAGACGGGTGTCTGACCCAGCAGCCCAGCCAAATGCTAGCGTGCAGAAAAGCATTTGGCCTCACATCCCATTGTTTAACAAATTACAAGATCCCTGAGGGTAGAAAGCATATCACAGCGGTGTTCCCAGGCCCTGGAATCGCTCTCGCTTGGTTATCGTACGCCTGACGTAATTACGCAAGGAGGTAGCGGCGGCACGGGGAAGGAAGCCGGACTAGCATGGGATATCGGTAAGTGGGACACCGCCCGATAAACCGAGAGCGATTCCAGGCCCTGGGAACCCCGCTGTGATATGCTTTCTACCCTCTGGGATCTTGTAAGTTAATAGTAGCGCGAGAAGCGTGGATGATGGCAGACACTTATAAAAAATTTTCATTGCGCAGCATGAAGTATATGTTTTATGGAAGATTAAAAGATTTATACTGGACATGGTATGATTCACTGATGTTCCATGGTAAAACATAGTGTAAAGCCTGAGATCCACCTGAAAAGCGACGTGGCTACAATCTGGTGAGCCTCCCTGATTGAGGGGTGTTGGTTATTTTATGCACGAGTGACGGCACTTGGTTCACACTGCACGGGGATCTTGGATTAGAGTGCTTGTGCAAACAGTATTACGCAACGTACAGTTTTTTCCAGGGCTGTGGAGTCGGAGTTGGAGTCGGGGCAATTTTGGGCACCCAGAGTCAGAGTTGGAGTTTCATAAACTGAGGAGTCAGAGTCGGGTGATTTTTGTACAAAATCCACAGCCCTGTTAAATATTAGACTAAGGAGTCGGAGTCGAGAAGTCGGGGCCATTTTGGTTACCCGGAGTCGGAGTCCTGGTTTCATAAACTGAGGAGTCGGAAGATTTTTGTACCGACTCCACAGCCCTGGGTTTTTCGCTTTGTAGGAAGCAGATTGTGAGCGCAGTGGATATATAAACATCAAAATTGCCTGGACTTGGAAAAATACCCCACAGCGAACTCATACTAATCGTAATTGTTATTAGGACTTGTGTTTATTGCTTTGTGTGTAAGGTGGCACAGCTTGATAGAAAAACTTATTACAAATATTTACACATTCTGGAATGATTTACGTAGTTAAAATGGACATCACCAGCCATCTTGTCTGTTCCTTTCTCTCTGACATGCTTATGAGATTAATTGCCTCAGACATTAGGACTTTTAGATACCGTATATACTCGCATATAAGCCGACCCGCATATAACCCCCCTCCCGTGCACCCAGTATGAGGCCTCCCACTATCAAGTATAAATGGCCAGATGCACACAAACAGCACTGCCTTCCAAACATGGAGGTGAATAGTGTCTGTACATCAGTTCTTACACTGCTGCCCAAAACAATCATGAATTAATAAGCCTAATAAATAATTATTTAAAACATGTATGAGCCTTATATCATGCAGCGCGAAGCAGCTCCCTCCCCATAATCAGATGTCTGCTAATTGTCAGTGCCCCTCAGAACTTTGCTTTAGAAATATTCAGCAATGTAAATGGCTGTTCTGCAGACACCAGCAAGCTTAACAGTGCATGTAATTGTGACTCTTCTGAATGACTAATTAGACAAACAAACAAAAAAAAAAACCAAAGGATTACCTGTAATGTTAAACTGGACTCACCAGGGCACTAATTTCCTCCCCTGGAACTTCAAAGAATGTAATGCTGGGAATACACGTTTCGTTTTTGCCTTCGTTTAGCCTTCGATTCGTTCGGTAAACGAATCGAGTGTTGAAAACGTATGTGAAAATAGTCATAATCTCATTATAGTTTCGATTAATAGACCCCAAAAACGAACGACTAGTGATCGAACATGTTTGATATTATCTCTCTTTATCCATCTAATCGAGCCATTGGTAGGCTTGATGGCTGTTCAGATCGATTATATATTCGTTTATGCTGTCCGTCCCTGTACTACGTTTCGTTTCTTTGCAGCCTTCGACCATTGGAAAAACGAAACCATCAGAATCGAAAAAAAACGAAACCGTGGGTGGTGATATTAACCGTACGATCGATTATTTCGGGATCGAAAAGGACAAAAGGCACAATCGAAACGAAGGTTTAAACGAAGGCAAAAACGAAACGTGTATTCCCAGCATAACTTCTCCCATAAATCACTTCCATCCATCCTTTATCTTCTCTTTACATTACATCTCCATCTGCACTTCACTTTCTTCCCTCCTGAACTCTTATGTCCTACCGCACATGTGCAGAACACAGCAAAGCATGCAGGGAGATGTAGTGTAGAAGATACTTTTGGTATGCGCTCCTATCCTTCACTCGCTCTCCTCCCCTCCCTCCCCCTGCAGCCGGGAAACTTGGTTCTTTTATTGCTACATTCTTCGCAGCGAGGCTGTGTGCTGTTACGTCGGGACTTGTGTTGTGTAATAAGCGGCTGGACACCGATTATGCTCGGAGATTTATACGGCTCTGCTTGCAGCTCACTACGAGTGCTTCTGACATTGTTGTTAGCTGTAAGCATAGCGTATACAGATCTGAGCATAATCAGTGTTCAGCCGCCTGTCACACAACACAGGTCCAGACACATGGCACAGCACAGCCTGGCTGAGGGGACGCAGCAATTAAGAAACAATTGAAAGTTTCCGGCAGGGAGTGAAAACATCAAAGCGGCTGTGCCTGCAATACTGCACAGATCGGGACAGCGTAATCAGCCCACTACAGCACTCGGGGGCACAGAGATATGGGGAGGCACTGACTGCTGCCTCGCATATAAGCCGAAAGGGGGACTTTTCAGCACATATTTTGTGCTGAAAAATTCGGTTTATATGCGAGCATATACGGTATTAAACAATCTACATTCTATCCTTTACAACCAGGGCTGTGGAGTCGGTACAAAAATCCTCTGACTCCTCAGTTTAGGATTCCACCAACTCAGACTCCTCTAATTTGCATATTAAGCTTGTTGATTGAAATTATGTAACATGAAATTCGTCTCAACTGCCAACGCTTAGGAATTTTAAGAGACAGCTGAAGGGAGAAGGATATGTAGACTGCCATATTTATTCCCTTTAGTCATAGACTAAAACTAGTCCTTGGTAAGAGTACTTGTAAAAGGTACAGACCGGAACAAAGATCATCAGGCCCTAGGCAATGTAACTGTGGGTACATGCAAGAATGATGTGCAGGTACTCTGCAGAGGAATGAGGATATTCTTCCTCTATTACACATTCTTCATGCACAATCTGAACCAGGTTTATGGGCGATAGACAACACCTCTGTGTTTAATGTGCACAACATTCTCAGTGGATTCCCTGCAGCTCTGTGGGGTGTGCATATGTAGAGTATAGTACTACTGTGTAATAAAGTAAACCTGAGACAGATGAAAGTAAAGTTTTTTTTACATACATGGGGGCTTCCTCCAGCCCCCTTCAGGCTAATCAGTCCCTCGCTGTCCTCCTCCGCCACCTGGATCTTCTGCTATGAGTCCAGGTACTTGAGCCAGTCTGGTGTAGTACACCTATTGCGCTGGTGCAGAATGCTCCTGGTTGTAGGAGCGGCACGTGGCCGGACTGTGCTGACTGGCTGAATTACCGGGACTCATAGCAGAAGATCCAGGTGGTGGTGTAGGACAGCGAGGGACTGATTGACCTAAAGGGGGCTGGAGGAAGTCCCAGATATATACATAAAACATTTCTTTTCACCCTTCTCAGGTACCCTTTAATTCGTAGTCATCAAACCAAATTTTAACAGATCAAGTTATTTGATTTCATGAGCAAAGAGAGTGCATACATTTGCATAAATCATCAATGCAGAATTATTTCCATCTCATGGACCATCTCTATTAGTGACAGTGCTACACATCAGGCTTTATTCTTACAGCATAGATGTTATTTAGTGTATATATAAGGGATTCCTGTGTACACATATATACTTTACAGTCACAATCAAATCTGTATATTGGACTTTAAACATTTGGGGTCTGCTTTATTGAAGCAGCACAAGTAACTAATTTTGATTGGTTTATTTCATTTTTGTAGACTAAGCACAGCTATTACTGTATATATACACATTTTTTATGATTACTGATCTGAGAAATAGAACATTTTATCATATTTTCTATTTTAATTACAGTTTAAATTCATTAGGAGTCGGTGCATTTTTCCCCCAAATCCGACTCCAGGCACTTAAAATTGCTCCGACTCCACAGCCCTGTTTACAACGCACTTTTGATCATATGTCTGTCTCTCAATGTCATCAGTCATTTTGGATTAATTAAACTATCTTTTATCTAGTACATTTAATACTGAGGTAAATATATAACTGTAACTGGGTAAATACATAACTATAACTATATAAATATAACTGAATATAATAGGGGAATATCAAATTAGATCAAAAAATTATTATCACAGAAAATGTATTCTGCATTTTATTTTATAAACTACCGTATTTTCCGTCGTATAAGACGCACTTTTTCTCCCCCAAAAATAGGGTGAAAACCGGCAAAGGCAGGGAATCCCCGACTTATGAACGCCCACCGATCGAACTGCAACCCGCCGCCATGTCGGGGATTCCCTGCCTGTTTGCCTGCTCTGTCCTGCACTTCCATTACTAGTGTCCCTGATACATTTCCGTGACCACGTTTCCCTCCCACGTGTCAACGATTCCCTCCCTGGTGTCACCGTTTTACTCCCTCATGTCCCCGCTACTAACCCATGTCATCGCTAAAGTCCCTGGGTGTATCTGCAGCCCATGTAATTGAGTACGTGTGTAGCTGCAGGCTCTTACCTCTCCAGCAGCGCCCGCGGGGATAGCCGACCTCTTCACCGCCGCACTTCTCGCACTATTGACCGCAGCTTGTACTGACGCGTCATCAGTACAAGCCAACACTAGAGCGAGAAGTGCGGCGGTGAAGAGGTCGGCTATCCCCGCGGGCGCTGCTGGAGAGGTAAGAGCCTGCAGCTACACACGTACTCAATTACATGGGCTGCAGATACACCCAGGGACTTTAGCGATGACACGGGTTAGTAGCGGGGACATGCGGGAGGGAAACGTGGTCACAGAAATGTATCGGGGACAGGAGGTGAGGCACCTGAGGACAGGAGGGGGGCACATGGGGACAGGAGGGGGGCACATGCGGACAAGGGGGGGCATTTGAGGACAGGAGGGGGGCATTGAAGGACAGGAGAGGGGCATTGAAGGACAAGAGGGGGGCATTGAAGGACAAGAGGGGGGCATTGAAGGACAAGAGGGGGGCATTGAAGGACAAGAGGGGGGCATTGAAGGACAAGAGGGGGGCATTGAAGGACAAGAGGGGGGCATTGAAGGACAAGAGGGGGGCATTGAAGGACAAGAGGGGGGCATTGAAGGACAAGAGGGGGGCATTGGAGGACAAGAGGGGGGCATTGGAGGACAAGAGGGGGGCATTGGAGGTCAGGAGGGGGGCATTTGAGGACAGGAGGGGGCACCTAGGAGAACAGAAGGGTGCACCTTGGGACAGAAGGGGACATCTTGGAGGACAGAAAGGAGGACCTGGGGACAGAAGGGGGGACACCTGAGTACAGCAGGTGACATTTGGGGGGGCACCTGGGGACAGAAGGGGACACGAGGATACCAATTAGGGGAGAACACCTACAAGACGCTCCTGCCT
This sequence comes from Hyperolius riggenbachi, assembly GCF_040937935.1. NCBI lineage: Eukaryota > Metazoa > Chordata > Amphibia > Anura > Hyperoliidae > Hyperolius > Hyperolius riggenbachi. The sequence goes on from NC_090653.1 coordinate 148,177,575, forward strand.
CCTGGAACACTTCAGGTTTAATAATATATATATATATTATATATATATATATATATATATATATATATATATATATATATATATATATATATATATATATATATATATATATATATATATATATATATATATATATATATATATATATATATATATATATATATATATATATTTTTTATTTTATTTTTTTTCCTGGTTTTTGCCCTCTAAACCAGGGTGCGTCATATTCCGGAGCGTCTTATACGGCGCGAGATACGGTAATAGCTATTTTACAATTAAACTTAATTATAAACTATTTTATAGTAGACAAAGGTCGTAATTTCATCACTTTCAAATAGGAAAAAACCCTTATTTTGTTTTGCAATCCAATCTGTATTTTGGCCTTGTGTGTGCATCTGTACATCTTAGCTCATTGAAATTATAAACAAATCTCTTAGCTAGCTGTAAAAAGGTAATTTTGAACTTTTGATCTGCAGACGCATATTTAAAATTGTATTTTTATTAATACAAATTTCTATAAAAATGTTTTAACCATCAGCTTTATTACTTTCAATTAGCAATAGGTTTGCATCTGACGCTTCTTACTAATAAAATATTAAACTCTTTCCAGTCGTTTATGCTTATCTAAGAGTCTGAATGTCTAATAGAGCGAATCTGCATGCAGATTTGCATAGACAATACAAGTGGATGGGACGGTTTCCACTTGTCAGGATTTCTGAGCGTTTTTCTGTGCAGAAAAAAATCTGCACGGCAGAGCCATCAGAATTCGCATACCGCTATGCGATTCGCATACAATTTAATAGGAAATTCGCCTGCGGTTTTGGTATGCAAATTTGCACACAATTTTGCATAGAAACAATGGAAAAGCACACAGGCACTGCCATGGTTAAATTCGCATACATAGTCATCCATGCAAAATCGTATGTAAATTCCCATGAAAATTCGCATCCGCATGCAAATTTTACCTGTGGCAATTCCCACCACACAAGTGGAAATGGGCCCTTAACCACTTGAGGACCACAGTCTTTTCGCCCCTTAAGGACCAGAGCCTTTTTCTCCATTCAGACCACTGCAGCCTTCACGGTTTATTGCTCGGTCATACAACCTACCACCTAAATGAATTTTACCTCCTTTTCTTGTCACTAATACAGCTTTCTTTTGGTGCTATTTGATTGCTGCTGCGAGTTTTAGTTTTTATTATATTCATCAAAAAAGAATTTTTTACTTTCTGTGCTGACATTTTTCAAATAAAGTAAAATTTCTGTATACATTTTTGTCCAAATTTATTGTGCTACATGTCTTTGATAAAAAAAAAAAATCCATTCAGGGTATATTTATTGGTTTGGGTAAAAGTTATACCGTTTACAAACTATGGTGCCAAAAGTGAATTTTCACATTTTGAAGCATCTCTGACTTTTCTGACCACCTGTCATGTTTCATGAGGTGCTAAAATTCCAGGATAGTATAAATACCCCCCAAATGACCCCATTTTGGAAAGAAGACATCCCAAAGTATTCACTGAGAGGCATGGTGAGTTCATAGAAGATTTTATTTTTGCCTGGATTTTGACTACTCTGTCTGGGTTTTGACTACTCTCTGTCTGCCACCTGCACCGACCTCTGCCTGGATTTTGCCTACATTCTGCCTGCCGCCTAAGACTGAATTAAAGTGAATAAAGTCTGAAAGGAATCACGCTTCTACTGCCCCGATTGTGAGGTCGCCCTCTATGCCATTCCCGGTTTCAAAATACACCACACACAGGAGGTGTATTAGGTATACAGGTAGTCCCCGACTTACGAACGACCCACCGATCCAACGGCAAAAGTCTATTTTAAAAATGTCAAAGAAAAAATGGCTTTTAAACTTGTATAAGGAGGCACAGAGGGTAGAGGTGACACGAGGGGGGGGGGGGGGGGGGGGCAGCGGTAGAACACTGAAGGCACAGAGGAGGTACAGGGGACAGAGATGGCACAATGTTCCGACTTAAGAACAGATTCAGGTTAAGAACGAACCTACAGTCCCCATCTCGTTCGTTAACCAGGGACTACCTGTATATGTACATACTGTATAGTCTCGTGCCTTATTCGTACACTTTCACTATGTTTTAAGTTTATTTATAAATGTAATTATTTCAACAATTTTGTGTTCCAGGCTTATTTATTCGCAGGATGTCTACCAGGCCTTTATTCTGATATATTTTGGCGTGTTACAACTTAAGGTTTGGAGGCCTAAAATTTGTGAAAAAAAAATGTACCGCTTTTAGACCCATAGATCCAGACAGAAATGCACCGCCAGGGAGGTTAAAGTCTGTAAAAAAAAAAAAACCCCACTAACTTTCACTTTCTATTTGCATAGAAAGCTGTGATACAGCTTTATATGTTGGAATCTGCCATCTAGTGTACAATATGTAATAGTGCACTAAAAGTAAACCTACATCCATAAAAATCAAATTAACCTCTTTCTGCCCCTCCCTTGATACCATAGTTACTGAATTACTTGTACAAAAAAAAAAAAAAAAGCCTAATGCCTGCAAAACGCCTATTCAATGGCAAGATTAGTGATTTAGGTGTGGTAATCAGTGATAAAGTTATTGGCAAATTAATGGGAGGAGTGTGCTGAAAATGTGAAAATTGCTCTTGTCCATAAGGGGAATAACCTGCAGTGGTCAAGTGTTTATCCTTTAAATAAAACAAAAACCTGGATTTCATTTTTAAAATTTAATATTAACCATTTTGCAAAGCATGTCCAGTTTTTAGTTTAGGTCTACTTTAAGTGATTCTTTGACATTACTTACAGTTTGGGATGACCTAAGAGGTTCTGTAACTAAACAATAGTACAATAAATCCCATCAGAATCATGGCTGGCTACACTTGTACTATATGGGTAAACCTTATTGACCATTGTTTTATTAAATTGGTATATGAAGAAAAAAAAAGAAAAAAGAAAAAAAAAAAAAAAGAGGGCCTAGGCTTTTTTTTAAAATACTTCAGAGAACCTGAAATGAAAATAAGTCAAAATAACCATACACAGGTCATGCTTACCTCCTGTGTAGTCTACTCAATCTCTTTCTCCTCTCCTACGTCCCATTTGTCTACTGTGATCAATGGAATTCTCTGTCCTCCAGTTTAAAAATGGCCATTACCCCATAAAGCTTCCTGGTCAGCACACTTAAACTGTAATATCACCCACTTGAGCCATAGGGAAACATGGACATTACCTTGCACATTCAGTTGTAACTGACAGCAGCTGATGTAAAACTGACAGCAACTATTATATTTCAGTTCTGACAAAATATTGTCAGAACTGGAAGGGATCACTGTAAGATGAAAATGGTGAGCTTCTCAGAGGAACGGATGGTGAGGTTAGTATGGAATATTCATTTGCAGCTACGTCATGTGTTTACTTTAAATAATTTTACTCGCTTCAGGTTCCCTTTAAAGCAATCCTAAAAGGAAGTGGGAAAAAAAAAAAAAAAAAAAAGAAGGATTGATCGAAGGAAGAGAAAGTTAGCACTCTTCTGGCATCCGGCAAAACGGACAGAGCAGGACTAGGTAGATGGACACTCACATTCACAAATCAATGGCAGGCAGACACCTAGCTGCACGCTCAGCCACAATCACATGTAGAAGTGATTATCCAATCAGAAGAAATAGAGGTGGCACTGCAGCATTCAAGGCGTTTTGCTAAATTCATTCCACATGAAACAGTAGATCCACAAGAAATCACACAATGCAGTAGGGTGAAAAGTAAGTGGGTGCCCAGTGATAGAATCCACCCACCAAATAGGAACTGCTGCTATGGAAATAAGTAAACTCACGGTGTAATAGCGCCCCCTGGACTTAAAAAAAAAAAAAAAGTGACTAGGTCAAAGCTTTGCAGACTACTAAAACACCTGGTTTGCAAAAAGTAAACTAAAGGTGTGAAGACACACCCTATTAATCTCCCCCACCAGGAGTAGGCTTGTTCCTGGATGGTGTACTGCAGTGAATGAGTGATGTACTGATACATCGACCGGGTATACACAGACAGCATGCACTTATACGATAGACAGATCGAAAGAGGAGGAGAGATGATCGCATGGCACACAACTGACCAGCTACTGATGGCAGAGGTAAGGAGGGGAACAATGTCCTCAATCATAACACTCACTTGAAGATTTTATAAAAAAAATTTGGTAAATTTTATTAAAAAAGATTCCTGCTGGCTCCTGGATTTCATATCATTTCTCAACCTCTCCTATTAGATGGTATTTTAGATTTCTTCCTGAAGATGGGGCTTTAAACCATCTCTCAATGTTCAGTGTCCTAACTTAAAGCAGGATTGTCACCATAAAAATCAAATTTCATCAGGAACTGGTCTGAGTGTATTAAGTGATAAAGATGACAATCCTGCATTCAAAACTTTTTCTGCTGTTACGGTTTGGAGTTATCACATACCTTAGGAGAACAAGCTCATTAATAGTCATTGCCATTCAGTTGCATGCTGGGGGTTCTTTTTATCTATCATATATTCCTCCATTTCCCTTTATTTCCCTGCCTAGCTGAAGCATGATCGTCTGCTCACTTGTGTTTATAAGCAAGGCTGAGGTGATTCAGCGATTGGAGGAGAAACGAAAAAAAAAAAAAAGTTAAGGGAAGAAATGACATCAGTATTTAGCCTCAAACTGTGGGCTAAAGACTAGAGATGTCGTGAACCTCCGATTTTCGGTTCGCGAACCTTCGCGGAAGGTTCGGTTCGCGTAAAAGTTCGCGAACTGCAATAGATTTCAATGGGGAGGCGAACTTTGAAAAATATAAAAAAAATTATGCTGGCCACAAAAGTGATGGAAAAGATGTTTCAAGGGGTCTAACACCTGGAGGGGGGGGGGGGGGGGGGGGCATGGCGGAGTGGGGTACATGCCCAAAGTCCCGGGGAAAAATCTGGATTTGACACAAAGCAGCGTTTTAAGGGCAGAAATCACATTGAATGCTAAATTGCAGGCCTAACGTGCTTTCAAACATCTTGCATGGGTATACATCAATCAGGGAGTGTAATTAGAGTTCTGCTTCACACTGACACACCAAACTCACTGTGTAACGCACCGCAAACAGCTGTTTGCGTAGTGACGACCGTGCTGGACTGGTGCGCACCGTAGCCAGAGTGTATGCCGTGGCGTTTTTCAAGCCCATATGGTCGCCGGGCTGTGGTAGCTCAATGACAAAACAACAGTGACTGTCCAGCTGATCAAATTTGGTCTGACCACAATGAAGCAACGACCTTATTATCTTTTTTGTGTGCCACCCCCACCCGAGACACTCAAATAGCCGGTGGTCATTGCTTCATTGTGATACGCAAGCCCCCTTCACCGCGGCAAGGTAATGATCACGAAGGGGGATGGGCACATGTACATGCCTTTTTGTTGTTTTGTTGCAGCCGCCCGCAGTGCAGCCAGAAAAATTAGGCAGGCATATACACGCACCAGAAAAATGAGTGTAGCAATTCAGGAATCCGCCTAGAGTCCTGGACCCTGTTGGTGGTGGCGGAGAAGGCAAGCGGCCTGCAGGCAGAGATGCTGTGTGTGGGGACTGACTTAGTCTTCGGTCGTGCAGTAGCCCTCCGGGATCCATTCCTCATTCATTTTGATAAAGGTCAGGTACTGAACACTGTCGTGACTTAAGCGACTTCTCTTCTCAGTAACTATGCCTCCAGCTGCACTGAAGGTCCTTTCTGACAGGACGCTTGCGGCAGGGCAAGAGAGAAGTTGTATGGCAAATTGGGACAGCTCTGGCCACAGGTCAAGCCTGCGCAACCAGTAGTCCAAGGGTTCATCGTCGCTTTTCGCAGTGTCTACATCCACACTCAAGGCCAGGTAGTCGGCTACCTGCCGGTCCAGGCGTTGGTGGAGGGTGGATCTGGAAGGTCTATGGCGAGGAGTTGGACTAAAGAATGTCCGCATGTCCGACATCACCTTGAGATCGCTGGAGCGTCCGGTCCTTGCCTGCGTGGACTTGGGAGGAGGAGGGTTACTGCCAGTGGTACCTTGATTGCGTTGTGCAGCCACATCACCCTTAAAACGCATTGTAAAGTATCATCGACAGCTTGTTCTGCAAGTGCTGCATCCTTTCCGCCTTCTGTTGAGTTGTTAACAGGTCCGCCACTTTGTGCCTGTACCGAGGGTCTAGTAGCGTGGCCACCCAGTACAGGTCATTCGCCTTGAGTTTTTTTATACGGGGGTCCATCAACAGGGTGGACAACATGAAAGAGGCCATTTGCACAAAGCTGGATGCAGACGTTCTCTCCATCTCCTCTTGCTCTTCCTCAATGACGGGACGCAACTCCTCTTCCTCCCCCCAGCCACGAACAATACCACGGGAACGTGGAGCAGCAGAAGCCCCCTGTGACAGCTTCTGCGGTTGTTCTTCCGCCGCCTCTTCCTCCTCCACAGAAACACCTTCATCATCATCAGAGTCTGACTCCTCTCCTTCCCCACACGACTCCTCTTCTTCCTCCTCCTCCTCCCCCCTCTGTGCTGCCGCAGGTGTTGTGGGAACATCGGGTTCAGGTGTAAATGGCTCCCACGACTCCTGCTGCCGTAACTCTTCTCGTTCACGCTCCTCCACAGCTGTATCCACCACTCTACACACAGGAAGTAGGAGTAGGGGATCAAGTCGCTGATGGTGCCCTCAGCGCGACTCACCAGTTTGGTCACCTCAAATGGCTCCATGACCCTGCATGCATTTCGCATCAGTGTCCAGTTGTTGGGCCACAACATCCCCATCCTCCCAGATTGTGTCCTTGTACTGTAATGATACAGGTACTGGGTGACGGCTTTCTCCTGGTCTAGCAGGCGAGAGAACATCAGCAGGGTGGAATTCCAGCGAGTCGGGCTATCGCAAATCAGGCGTCTCACCGGCAAGTTGTTTCTACGCTGAATGTCCGGAAAGCGTGCCATGGCCTTGTAAGAGCGCCTGAAATGCCCACACAACTTCCTGGCCTGCTTCAGGACGTCCTCTAAGCCTGGGTACTTGGACACAAATCTTTGCACGACCAGATTCAGCACATGTGCCATGCAGGGTATGTGTGTCAGCTTTCCCAAATTCAACGCAGCAATGAGATTGCTGCTGTTGTCACACACCACGTTGCCGATCTCAAGCTTGTGCGGGGTCAGCCATTGCTCCACCTGTTTGTTAAGAGCAGCCAGGAGAGCTGCTCCAGTGTGACTCTCCGCTTTCAGGCAAGACATGTCTAACACTGCGTGACACCGTCGTACCTGGCATGCAGCATAGGCCCTGGGGTGCTGGGGCTGTGTAGCTGGAGAGGAGATCGCGGCACCAGCCAAGGAGAAGGAGGACGACGACAGCGAAGCGGTGGTAGCAGGTGGAGAGGAGGTGGCTGGAGGCCTGCCTGCAAGCCGTGGAGGTGTGACAAGTCGGTCCGCTGCGCAGCCACGTACTCCCTGCTTGCTGCCATCGGTCACCAGGTTGACCCAATGGGCGGTGTATGTAATGTAGTGGCCCTGCCCGTGCTTGGCAGACCAGGCATCCGTGGTCAGGTGGACCCTTGACCCAACGCTGTGTGCCAGAGATGACACCACTTGCCTCTCAACTGCACGGTACAGTTTGGGTATGGCCTTTTGTGAAAAATAATTGCGGCCTGGTATCTTCCACTGCGGTGTACCAATGGCCACAAACTTACGGAAAGCCTCCGACTCCACCAGCTTGTATGGTAATAGCTGGTGAGCTAATAGTTCCGCCACGCCAGCTGTCAGACGCCGGGCAAGAGGGTGACTGGCAGACATTTGCTTCTTACGCTCAAATACTTCCTTCACGGACAGCTGGGAACTTCTGTGAGCAGAGGAGAAGGAACCGCTGAAGGGAAGAGGCGGTGTGTAGGAGGGTGGCTGTGAAGGTGCAAGGGAGAAAGTGGATGAAGACGATGCACCTGAAGGAGGAAGAAGAGAAGGAGGGTGGCTTGTCTTTTGAGGGGTGCTGCTTTTCCTCAGGTGTTCTTGCCATAGCTGTTTGTGCCTTCTCTCCAGGTGCCTTCGTAAGGCACTTGTCCCTACGTGAGAGTTGGCCTTTCCACAGCTCAATTTTTGCTGGCAGAGACAACAGATGGCTTTGCTCCGATCTGAGACACACACGTGAAAAAAATTTCCAAACCGCTGAGCCCCCCTGGGGTGATGGCGCTACGGTGGCATCAGCAGCTGACGTTGAAGGGCATGTTGGCTGGCTGGCCATAGCTGGCGATACATGGCGCCGGACAGTGCCCCCAGCTGTTTCTGAGGACGAGCTCGCTCTGCTTCTATCATGGAGTCGTCTCCTCCCACTCCTCTCTGACTCCTCCTTTGAACTGTCCCCCTGGTCATCTCCTCTACCGGGAACATATGTGGTATCCGTATAATCGTCATCATAATCCTCCTGGCCAGCTGCGCTTTCCTCCGACACCTCCTCAACTGCACCAACTTCAGGTGGTTCATCATCCCCCTCCTCCATACTATCGCCACCTAACTCAGACGTATGAGGTGGTGTACCTGCGCCTTCTTGTTGTTGTTGCAGTAGTGGCTGGGAATCAGTGATTTCTCTCCTGCGAAGTGTCAAATGCAGCGGATATGGTGCTTGTTGTAGCGCTGGTGGCTGCGGAAGATGAGGTGTTCTGTGTTAAATACTCAAGCACCTCCTCACGATTTTGGGAAGTGATGGCACGTGCCTTCTTCTGAGCACTGTATTTTGGGCCAGGTTCGCACGAAATCACAGCAACACCACCTCACACAGCCACAGACCTGCCGGTGCCTGGTGGCCTTCCTCTGGGTCTGCCTCTGCCTCTACCTCTTCCTCTACCTGGTTTTTCCATTTTGTCCATCTCGGGGGGATGCTAGGTATATGCAGTGAGGTGGGTTCTCACTCAACACAACAGGTAGTTAGATGCAGTGAGGTGGCCAGGTGGGTTCACTCAACACAACAGGTAGTTAGATGCAGTGAGCTGGGTTCACTCAACACAAAGCTAGGTATATGCAGTGATGAGGTGGGTTAAGTAAACACAACAGGTACTGGGGTATATGCAGTACTGGGTAGTACAATGTGCAGCTCCCTGTCACACACAGGTAGTCACTGAATGTTCTGGGCTGCTGGCAGTGGCACACACAATATCAATTAGCAAGGCTGTGCATGCAACAAAAGTGTCAGTTTGACACACAGAAAAAAAAAGTACAGGATGAGCTCTGAAAAGAGCTAGGGTGCTATAAAAGCAATAACAATCAGCCAGGAGCAAGCTAAGCAGCCAAGAGCCTAACTAATCTGTCCCTAGAAGAACAAGTCTGCAGCAGCTGTAAGGTAACACTAGGGCTTATTTTCAGGGTAGGTCTTCTTTTGGGAGTAATACTGTAGCGGCAGATAAACAGCACTGATGGGAGTGGGAGCCCGGGGAATGAACGGTCAGAGGCAGTGCAGAGCAGCGAGCACTGCTTTTGGTATGAATAAGACTAATGTATATCCAAGTGCAAGGCTGAACACAACAAAAAACAAAACGCTTTCAAAATAACAGCACACAAAAATCTTAACGGAAACCTTAAAGTGGACCCAAACTAAAAATACAAAATTTCAGAAAGAAAATCTATTTTCTAAATTATAATAATATAATAGCAGCCTTTTTTCAGCTGCATGATGACAAATCTAAAATATTTTACATTTATTGGAGGAACCCCTCCCTTCCTTTCATATTGCCGGAAAATAATCCGGCAAACTGGTGGAGTAGATGGTGTCCAGCAAAGGAGGAATTGCTAATGGCTGCCACCTGTATAACCCTAGTTATGCAAAGAGAAGGGTGAAAAGCATGCACTGAAATGCTCATAGGCTTGAAGGAGTGTTTATTTATCTTTGTATGTGTCAGAGTGGTGAAACTAAATATTTTGTATTAAAAAAATGTTTGGCTTGGGTCCGCTTTAAGAAGCCCTAAGGTGCCCAGTGTAACTTACGGCTTCTTCTAGCTCCCCTATAGTGCTTCTGGTCCTGTGCTGACATTCTGTGACAATCCATTCAGCAGCTGTCTCCTGCATGCGCAGCCTTAGGCCACATGCCTCCTTGATTGCACTCGTGTAGCCAGCCATGTTCTTAGCTTACAGTTTGTAAAAACTGCTATTGCACCGAAACACATCCGGCTACGGAAGCACAATTAAGGAGGGGTGTCCCTGGCCACATGTGTGCAGTAGCCAATGGCTGGCTCAGTCAGCCAGCTTTCAGAGGGGCACAGCTGCTGAATGGATCAGACCAGAACAGCGAGGGATCTGAGGGACTACAGTGGACTGGAAAAAACCCAAGTTACACTGGGCATCTTAGGTATACTTCAAATGATTGAAGAAAGATGATTTTAGAGACAAGAAAGCAACCAACCACTTAAGAGGCATGTAACTTATTTTAGAGCCCCAAAACAGAGCTACAGTAGAAAGAAGTTAAACATCTCAAACAAGCATATTTAGCAAGTTGTCTGTCTAGAGGAATTTCACAATTTATAAAAGGAAGACAACTTGACAAAAAAATTCATCAAAATCAATACAAAATTCTCAGGATGGAATATGCAATATAATCTATATGTAAAAGGACACCTAAAGTGATTCTTTTAAACAATACCTGGAGCTAGGCTATTCTGCTAATTTTTCATGCATCAGGATTATCTGAATCACACACACCTGAAAGAAGCATACTGCAAATCTAGTAAAACTTCCGTCAACCTTATGACCTGCATGCTTGTTCAGAGTCTATGGCTAAAAGTATCAGAGGCAGAGAATCAATCAATGGTGGACAATTTGGACACAGGTTCACTGCCTTCCTTACAGCAAGAGTAAAACTGAACATGCCAAAAATTAAAGACCCCAAAAGGATACTCACCACTACAGCCTTTTCAGATTCAGATTCCTTTGACTCTTGATTTTCACCTATGAAGTAAGTTGACCACATTTAGAATATTCAACATTGCAATAGGCATGCAAGTGCAATTTTTGCCTACCATCATAGCCCCTTCCTTCTCCATCAGCTAAAAGAAAGCCCACTCCAGCCAAAACCTTTATTTTATAGTTTTTGATAGTGTGCGTTTCCATTGTGCTGTTAGTGACCAGTCATGACAAATGAGCTTCGGCTACAGGTGTCACTCACTTGTCTTACCTCCTTCCCCCTCTTCACAGAGCAGAACAAGCTTACCTGTACAGCAGCAGCTGTTCCTAAACTGCTGTCCAAGACAATTATTTCAACAACACTGATTGAGCATCTGTATGGATATTAACCACTTAGCAACTTCTGCCACACTTTTAAACACCTGTAAACACAAACACTTGGTTCTGTTTTCTATTTTTAGAAAACAGTATAGCAGCATCTTGTATCCAAAAAGTAAACCTACTTAAAAATACACCATATTACAATTACCATAGAAAAATTAAATATATTTTCATTATTTAACTCCTTCACGCATAACCCAAAATAAAATAGCCATACATTGTACTAGAGACAATTTAAAACCTCCCTTGCGTTCAATTTCCCCAGGATTTCTGTGCAAAAAGTGATCAAATTAATTTTTTGTAACTTTCTTTCCCTGTAACTTGCCAAAATGTGTCAAGCAAGGGTCTAGTATACAGTTCAGGAGTGTATTGATGTGTATGCACGTTTATACTGTTCACAGCATGTTTTGTATAATTGTCAATACCGCTAGGGAGGTTAAACATTGTAATAACTGGGACAAACAGGCAAATAAAATGTGTCTTATCTACAATAGCACATTTTATTTTTAAACTACAAATGACTGGGAGCTGAGAAACGGTGAATTCTCATTTTTTTCTTCTTTCCTGTCAAATGAATATAAAATAATAATATTAACATAAAGTACTGCCGAAAGCCTTGTTTGTCCCGCAAAAAATACCTAGATCATTTCAGTGTGATAATTTGCAATAAAGTTATTACCGAATGAATGGGTAGAGCTTTTGAAGCGTAAAAAACATGTGGTAGAGAAGTGGTTAAGAGATCAGGCACACCTAGACTGATTTTTTTTAAGTTTCTGCTATTAGGCAGCAAAACTTTGCAACCATCACGTGGGTCTTATTAAAAAACACAGCAGGCTTGCCAAGAGATTAATAAAATGAGTGGTTATCCAACTGCAGTCACATCCAAAGACTCTTAAAGGATAGCCGGGGCAAACCCCTTTTCAGACATTTTCTAATCTCTGCCAATCAGCAAAGCGCTGATATGAGAGAAGAGTTGAAAAGTTTGGGCCTGGAGACGTGTTACTGAGCAGATTTCAGCAACTGGTATCAGTGTGCGACACAAAGGGAAATCAAGCACTGTCTGATTCGCATAATTGAGCGTTGTGCAGCAGTGCATTCTAAAAAAGCACCGCTGCAGAATGTTGTGCGCCATGCAGTGCTGTCCCAATCAATGCAACAATGCTAGTGGGATGCAAAAGTGTGAGCAACCTTGTTAATCTTCATGATTTACCTGTATAAATTGTTGGTTGTTACGATAAAAAAAAAAATGTCAGTTAAATATATCATATAGGAGACACACACAGTGATTTGAGAAGTGAAATTAAGGTTTATTGGATTTACAGAAAGTGTGCAAAAATTGTTTAACCACTTTCCCCACCGCTACAGTATATCTACGTCAGCTGTGGCATCCTCCAAGCCACAGCGACGTAGATATACTGACCTGGCTGCAGCCCTGCTGTGCACGGTCGGGTGCGCTTCAGAGCGCACCTTCCGGCACTGTCAGCTGCAATACTAATTGGTGGAAGGGAACATGTTCCCTTTTGGCCAATTAGTCCACCCCCCTCCCATGAATGATCGCTGCAGTAGTGAACTGCAGCGATCCTTCATCTGTCCCCCTCGGCGCACAAAGAGTTAAAAAAAAATCATCCAGCAAGGAGCCTCACTCACCTACCTCGTTCCTGCAACGATCCTGAAGCCTGATCCTCCGATCACCGCTCTGCAATCAGCCGCATATTGCCGGAAACCCGGGTCCCGGCTTGATGTCATCAAGCCGGGACCCGGGTTACCGGCAATATGCGGCTGACTGCAGAGCGGAGAACAGAGGATCGGGCTTCAGGACAGTCGCAGGATCGAGGTAGGTGAGTGAGGCTGCTTGCTGGGTGATTTTTTTTAGGATTTCTGCACGGAGGGGGCTGCCTCATGCGGGGGGCAGCATAAATAAAAGGGGGGAGGTTTAGATATTTGTTGGGGGGCATCTAATTGACTAAGGGGAGGGGGGTTACTAATTTGGTGCATCTGGGCAACTGGGGGGCAGTAATATACTGGGGGCACATTTGGCTGTAATGGGGGGGGGGGCAGCACTAATCCTGGGGGTACATCTGGCCATAATGGGGTTAATCCTGATCCGGGGACACATATGGCTATAAAGAGGGGCACTATTCCTGGGGGTGCGTCTGTCAATCTATTCTGGGGCTGTCAAACGCAGGGAACACATGTGGCTATGCTAGGGGGGCTGATATTGGGGACACATCTGACTATACTGGGGGAGGCGACGATACTGGGGACACATCTGGATATCTATACTGGGGCGACTTTAACTGGCGGCACAGTTTTTATGTCAATCGCACTTTTTATTTCCAAACAGGAATTGGTCAAAATTGAGAAACAATGCATTTTTTAAAAATTCTCACTTTTTCCCATTAAAATACATAGAGAGGAACATTTTACTTTGTACCAAATAACCCCAATGAAAGCTTAGTTTGTCTTGAAAAAAAACGATATATAGATAATTTAAGTGGCACGAGTACAGATGAAGTTATTGCTGATTAAAAAGTGACACCACTAAAGTGTCAAAACTGCTCTGGTCAATAAGGGGAAAACAAGGTCTGGATGCGAAGTGGTTAAACAAAATTAGGCAGGTGCACAAAGTTGGGCACCACAAAAAAAAGTAAAGAAATATTTAGTAGATCCTCCTTTTGCAGAAATTACAGCCTCTAAACACGTCTTGTAGGCCCCAATGAGAGTCTGGATTCTGCTTGGAGGTATTTTGGACCATTCCTCTTTACAAAACATCTCTAGTTCATTCAAGTTTGATGGCTTCCGAGCATGGACAGCTCTCTAACTCACACCACAGATTTTCAATTATATTCAGGTCTAGGAACTGAGACGGCCATTCCAGAACATTGTACTTGTTCCTCTGCATGAATGCCTTAGTGGATTTTGAGCAGTGTTTAGGGTCGTTGTCTTGTTGAAAGATCCAGCCCCGCACCAGCCTCAGCTTTGTCATCAATTCCTGGATATTGGTCTCCAGAATCTGCTGATACTGAGTGGAATCCATGCGTCCCTCAACGTTGACAAGATTCACAGTCCCTGCACTGGCCACACAGCCCCACAGCATGATGAAACCACCACCATATTTTACTGTAGGTAGCATGTGTTTTTCTTGGAATGCTGTGTTTTTCCTCCATGCATAACACCCCTTGTTATGCCCAAATAACTCCATTTCAGTTTCATCAGTCCACAGCACCTTATTCCAAAATGTAGCTGGCTTGTCCAAATGTGCTTTAGCATACCTCAAGCGGTTCTGTTTGTGCTGTGGGCAGAGAAAAGGCTTTCTCTGCATACAGCATCTCCTTGTGTAAAGTGCGCAGAATGGTTAATGATGCACATTGACTCCATCTGCAAGCAAGATGATGTAGGTCTTTGGTGCTGGTCTGTGGGTTGACTGACTGTTTTCACCATTCGTCGCTTCTGTTTATCTGAGAATTTTCTTGGTCTGCCACTTCGAGACTTAACTTGAACAGTGCCTGTGGTCTTCCATTTACGCAATATGTTCCTAACTGTGGAAACAGAAATCTGAAATCTCTGAGACAGCTTTCTGCATCTTTCCCCTAAAGCATGATGGTGAACAATCTGTCTTCAGGTCATTTGGGAGTTGTTTTGAGACCCCCATGTTGCTACTTAAAAAAAAAAAAAAAAAAAAAAAAAAAAAAAAAAGAGGGAAACTTACTATTGAATCCCTTAAATACTCTTTTTTATAATTGGATTCACCTGTGTATGTAGGTCAGGGGTCACTGAGCTTACCAAGCCAATTTGAGTTCCAATAATTAGTTCTAAAGGTTTTGTGCTGGGCATACACGGGTCGATACGGCGGCTGATTAGCCGCCGGATCGACTCCCGCTCGTCCCTGACGAGCGCTTCTTATCTTCTGCTCGATTCGCCACTATTGTCCGCCCGCGGGTATCGAGCGCGGAATCGATCCCTGCGGTGATCGGACACGTCAGATATCAATCGAGCCATCAGGCTCGATTGATAAGCCTCCCTCGACGCTGTGCATGCCCGGCATTAGAATCATAATTTATGCACCTGCCTAATTTTAAACAATTATTGCACACTTTCTCTAAATCCAATAAAAGTAATTTCACTTCTCAAATGTCACTGTGTGTCTACTATATGATATATTTTACCACTTTACCCCCAGCGGTGCGGATTTCTCCGTCCCTTTTTCCATCCTTTCACCCCCAGGGACGGAGAAATCCGCCGCTCTCGCCGCTGTCCGGAGATCAATGAACGGGAAAAACCTTTCCCGCTCGTTGATCTAAGCCCCCCCCCCGCCAATGATCAGCTGCTTCTACTAGATGCAAAACTGAAAAAAAATGCACCTTTATTTCCAAATAAAACATTGGCGGTTCCAAATAAAACATTAGCGCCAAACATTGTGATAGGGACATAATTTAAACGGTTTTATAACCGGGACAAAAGGGCAAATACATTTCATGGGTTTTAACTACAGTAGCATGCATTATTTAAAAACTATAAGGGCCGAAAACTGAAAAATAATTTTTTCCCCACATTTTTTCCTATTTTTCCATTAAAACACATTTAGAATAAAATAATTCTTGGCATAATGTCCCACCTAAAGAAAGCCTAATTGGTGGTGAAAAGAACAAGATATAGTTCATTTCATTGTGAGAAGTAATTATTTAAGTTATAACGAATGAATGGAAGGAGCACTGAAAGGTGAAAAGTGCTCTGGTGCTCAAGGGGTAAAACTCCTCAGTTTTGAAGTGGTTAACTGACATTCTTTTATCGTAAAAACAACCAACGATTTATACAGGAAAATCATGATGATTAAAACAAGGTTGCCCAAACTTTCTAGATGCTATACAAAATATGTAAAATTGCTTGCTCTACTAGTGTAGTACACTTCTGACATCTAGTGGAATTGCAGGAAAAAAAAAAAAAAAAAAAAAAAGTACCTTTCATCATTTGCGAAGTAGTCACTCAGATTTACAATATCCATATCATTCTTGAAGGGTTAACGTGTACCAGAGATTGGGCCCTCCACCACAAAATGTACATGCCCGGTGCTTCTTCCAGCTCCCACGGCGTCCTCACTCGGTTTGCCTGCAACCGGCCCGAAAAATCCCAGACACAAGGCCAGTCAGGCCAGGTGCATTCTGTCTTGCTCCTGTCGCCGGGAGCGTTCTTAGCAGAACGCTCACGGCGGGTACGCATGCGGCTGGGCCACACATGCGCAGTTGTCCCCGGACCAAAGGACTTTCCGGGGCCAATTGCGGAGAAACGGAGAGTGAAAAGAGGACGCCATGGGAGCAATCAGGCCGGAGGAAGCCCCAGGTATGTATATTTAAAGGTGGGGGCCCCATCTCAGATTCCCTTTAAGTGTAAAACAACTTACCTTAGGGTTCTTGCAGCCCCCTGGGATTATTTCACAACCTGTGGAGCTGCCGCTGCCTCGTCTCCTCCAGCCAGCAGCAATGATATAACCTGTCTGCTGCCGTGGGTTCCCGGGTCTGTGCTCTCCCTGCAAGACGGAAGCCCGACCAGCTGAAGGATGCTACCATCGACGCCACTTTGACTCCCCGGGAGCCGGGCAATCCTGCCCGACACTGCATGCCATCTAGCAGTAGTCCAGTCTCTCTCACTCTGCCGCCGGCCGGGGCGGGTGAGATTGAGCAGCTCCTTTGAAGACTACACCAGCTTCCGGATTGAAAACTACGGAGGGTGAGACCATTCCAATACACCAAAGTGTTTACAACGGGATGTTACAATTTTGGAGCCCTCTATTTAAATATCATTAAGACACAGAATAGACATCAGTAGTGTCTAACTTGAAACAGAATCCTTGCAGGACTCAAACACTACATTGCTACCTCAGGAATAAACTCCACATTTTATATAAGATTTTATAGGAAGATTGCTTCCTTTTGCATGCATATTTATTTGGGGTTGTGCAATTGACAACCATATTAAAGTTTTATTTTTCCATTTGACAAGCGCAGTCTGTTCATATATTTAATAAATAATTATAAACTTTTGAAGCTGTTTGCAGCTAGATATGCTGTGTAAACTATCTAAACTTTAGATAAGACATATAGACAAGTTACTTGTTATGGAAACACACGCTGTAGCCCTACCACCCACGCCATCTTGCCAGGCAAACAGCAAGGCAAAAAATAGGTTATTGAAAACTTAAAAGCTCTGATGTGCATCAGCGATCCAACGAATCTATCTATCTTTCTAGGATCACTCATGTCCAGGGAGTCATTTGTCTCTAATGGATATGGAGATTTATATTAATATTCCATGATGATCTTTTCCTCTATGGAGAAATATTACGAGAAGGCCTTATTGTAGGTGGATATAGATGGGGAATTAAACAATTGCATGATGTCAAGCAGCCGGGGAAAAAGCTATACTCCTGAAGAAGTGAACAATACTTGCTCTTTGGTTCACAAAATGCTTCCAGAATATTTGTTTATGATCTCGGCAGGCACAGTATTAATATTTGAAGACCCCACGGACACAAATGCCCCCTAAGAGTTTAACCAGCAGACCGTGCAAGGTCTAGAAGGGGGAAAAAGGGGGACACTTTTCCGTTGTTCAATCACCCACATTGGAAGACAGTGGTATTGTAGCAAATTAAGATGATGTTTATGTGTGTTATGATGATCTATGTAGAAAATATAAAGTGCAATTATGTGGTTTGTTTTTACATTTATTGTAATAAAATCCATGTTTTTATAGACTATCGAATGATTTGACTCAATTCAAACGCACCTGTTTAAGATTAATTCACTATACACTGGTTTCGCCAGATTAATCCCTAAGGAGTATTAAGATTAGCATCTTGATTGGGAATATTCTGGGGTATACAAATAATGATCTTTAATTGTTTACCCTTGTGATCACATGATCTAATACTAGGGTTTGTTTGGTTCAAGTTACTTGTTATAGTTAGCTTTTTATCTCGTATCAGCTTTAAATCTATAATTTGGCCTGTAACTCAGAATATTTTTTTAATAGGAATTTTTTTAGGATTTTCCATTTTAACTGGTTTTATCTTGAAGCCAATCCTGAGGTCATTCCTCCCTTACTCTATGCATGCATTGCTCACCCTACTCCCTGTCTTCAGACACTCCCACGCAGCTCTGCAGTAGAAAATGTATTTTCCTAAATCATTGTGTTCCTCTGCATAGCTGGTTTATTTGTATAAATCGGATTCAGAAGCTGCTTTTCTCAGCATGAGAAATATTGGCCTATCAGAGAGGAACAGAAGTGTGGGAGGGGAAACCCAGAAGTGTGGGAGGGGAAACCAGTAGGGAGGCTTCAACCAATCAGGCTGCATTAGTTATGTCTGAGGAGAATAACTATTAGGAGGGGAGGAAAGAAAATGCATTTTTGACTTTTGGGAGGTTCAGGGATGGACGGGATGAGAAGATCATAAATTCCGCTTTGTCTACATTTTAGTTTCAGGAACTTAGCGGACATCCAGGAGAAGGTGGCCGATAGGCAGGAGGAGACCTTGTCCATGTAGTGGTGGATAGGTCAGGGGTGTGGTGGTAGATCTGGGTGTCATCTGCATACAGATGATAGTTAAAACCCATGGAGGAGATAGCCTTGCCAATGGAGGATGTGTAAAGGGAGAACAGCAGAGGGCCAAGGACCGAGCCTTGGGGGCCTTCCACCGTGAGGTGGTTGGGGGTGGATGAGGACTCATTGAAGGAGGTCGTAAAGGAGCGGTCGTTAAGGTAGGATGAGAGCCAGGCCAGGGCTATGTCGTGAATGCCCATGGACTGGAGGAGTAGGGGATGGTCCACTGTGTCAAAAGCTGCTTGAAGGTCAAGGAGGAGGAGAATGGAGTATTTGCCTTCAGCTTTAGCTAAGGCAAGGTCATTGACCACTTTGGTGAGCTGTTTCGGTTGAGCCAAAATTCAGATTGCAGTGGGTCTAGTAGGGAGTTGGCACTGAGGTACTGGGCCAGGCGTTTGTGAACAAGACGCTCAAGGAGTTTTGAGGCAAAGGGGAGGAGGGAGATAGGGCAGTAGTTGCAGGGTAGTGAGTTACTCTTTAAGGCTGAGGTAAATGGGAAGAAACATCCAATATGTTTTAGGTAGTATATGCTGTAATGGAGAGGAGAGTGGAATAGCCAAATAATGGTAAGTAAGCTGGAGTCTATGGTTTCAACTTAAAGCGGATCTGAGATGAAAAACTAAACATAACAAGTGACTTGTCTATATATCTTATCTAAAGTTTAGATAGTTTACACAGCAAATCTATCTTCAAACCGCTTCAACAGTATATTAATATTTTTTCCTGTGATACAATGGGAGCAGACATGTTTTCTGCTTGTCACTATTACACAATTACACACACAGGCAAGCTTATCTGTATCTAGGCATGCTAATCTGCATATTCTGTGAAAACTCCACTCCTCCATTACACAGGCAACTGATCTGTATCTGCACTGCAGCTCTCAGATTGTGAAAACTCTGCCTCTGAAATCTATAGCTAGTAAAGCCCCATCTACACCATGGGACATTGTAGCGATCCGGCGGCTCGATTAGCCGCCGGATCGCCTCTTCCGCGTGCCCGCCGCGTCCCCGCGCCGCATTAGATTCCCCGCTCGTCCCCGCCGGCGCCGCTTATCTCCCGCACGATTCCCTGCCATTGTCCCCTCGCGGGGATCGAGCAGGGAATCGGCGGTGCGGAGATCCGTCTTGTCGGATCTTATCAATCGAGCCGCATCAGCGGCTCGATTGATAAGGAGCATCGCGGCCACATCTACGCGTGTAGATGCGGCTTAACACCTTTTTCACCTGCCCAGACTGAAATCCCACAATCCCTTGCAAGCGCCAAGGCACTCTGGAGAAGCTGTGGGTGTGGCTTGAATAGTTTATAGGAAATTAGAGTATTAAAACAAAACAAAAGTATTTGGCTTGAGGAATGCCCTATAAACTATATGTAAGGAACACAATTATGCAAGGAGTAAAAGTTCATCTCGGATCCACTTTAAAGAGCAGGGAGGCCATTTAAACAGTAGATGTGTTTAGAAGCTTGCATTTTGACAACTTAGACCAAGTGCAATATTATGTGGGGAAGGCATCCCAATGAACAGTTTTACACCATGTATAAATGCCTTTTGAGGTGCTAATGTAGAAGGCATGCTCTAAGAGAAGAAGACTTAAACATTTATCTACCACCATATTGACAGTTTTGTGGCCGATTAGTAAGAAAATGTAGACAGGAGTGGAAAGTGGTGGTGGTGTCACTAAATTCAGGTACAGTATTATGCTATGTACAGTTTTTCTTTTAAATGATTGTGATGGCTACTGGAATGAAATAATTTGCTTGCAGCAAGTTTGTCGGTGTAAAATCCAAGTATTTCTCAGAGAGGATATAGAAAATATAGAATGATCTCAGCATGCCCCCTGAGGAGAATGGCCAGGTGCCAGAAACACACGTAGAGTGTTAGCATGGTGTAAGCTGCCTCTGGCACCATATGCATCCTCCGCTTATCTAGCTGTACTAAAAGCATTCTATGGTTGATCATCCAAGGCCGTTTCATTGACTGCAAATTCCCATATGGGTATTCATGTGAAGTAAGCAACAGTCTTTAATTTCTATCTAGGACCCAGAATTGTAAAGCTGCATGGTGAATAAACTGTAACCTGAGTTGCTGGCCATAATTTGATATGCCTCACCACAGGCGGTTCATTAGTGTCCAGACTGGACATACCTGACAAGTTTTGAAATCGACCTCTTATGAATTATATAAGCACTTTCACTTTACTTTAGATCTAATCTGGGACATATGATCAGCAAAGATTTCATTTGGCGAGATCATAATATATTTTTTCACTATCCTGTGAGAAATGTTTGGATGATTTATTTCACACTGACAAGCTATTGCAAGCCAATTTTCATGATTTCCTCAAAAAAAAAAAAAGCATCTGCTGAGGAAATTCTCCTGTCATCTTCAGTGTATGAACTATACATAGCTTTATGAAGCATTATTCCACTGCCATCTAATGGGTCAACTTGATATTGCAGTCACATATCCAACTGTGGAACATTTGAATTTGAGGAAACCTAAAGTGAGAGGGATATGGAGCCTGCCCTATGAATTTCCTGTTAAACAATAACATTTGCCTGAAAACCCTGTTGGTCTATTTGGCTGCAGTAGTGTTTGAATAACACCAGAAACAAACATGCAGGTAATCTTGTCAGAACTGACAATGTCAGTAACGCCTGATCTGCTGCATGCTTGTTCGGGGGCTATGGCTAAAAGTATTAGAGGCAGAGGATCAGCAAGACAGCCAGGCAACTGGTATTTTTCAATAGGAAGTAAATATGGTAGCCTCCATTCCCCTCTTACAGTTGTCCTTTAAAGGGAACCTTAAACGGAGAGGGATATGGAGGTTTCCTTTTAACCAATAGCAGTTGCCTGGAAGCCCTGCTGATCTCTTTGGCTGCAGTAGTGGCTGAATCACAGCCACAGACAAAGGATCAGCAGGAAAGTCAGGCAACTGGTATTTTAAAAGGAAAAATCCATATCCTCCTCCGTTTAGGTTCCCTTTAAGAAGGAAAGTTTTAAGTCGGATGGTGTACGCTATGATTTAGGAGTGGTCTAGCGTATTTGAGTAAATTGATACATGGTTTATAGGGCCATGAGTTGCTCTGGTAATTTGGTGCACCCAAGAACTCAATTCCCTTCCAGTACCTTTTTGATTATTTTGTAGCAAGCTTGAACCCCTTCATCAACAGCTGTAATTGTGCATGCTTAATTTATTTCATCTGTGGGTTTTATTGGCAACATTCATTTTTTTTTTAAGCTGTTTGCACCTTTTGACTTGCAGACTTACATTCTTGCCCAAAAGTCAGTTCCCTTGTTATGCCTGGTACACACCATACAATTTCTTGTCGGATAGATGGGTCAAATTGATTATTTCCAACAGGTCCGATCTGGTTTACAATTGTTTTTCTCAACACTTCCATACAAAATCAATCAGAAAAACGATCGGAAATCAGATCAGACCTGACGGAAAAAAAAAAAAAAAAAAAAAAAAAAAATCGATTTGACCCATCTATCTGATGGAAAATTGCATGGTGTGCACCAGGCATCAGTGGGGGAACTGCAGGAAATGCTGTATCCATTGCAGTGAATGCCAGCCAGCATGTAGAAACTTAGACGATCTACTACTAGTGATGAAACAAAAACATTGTTCTCTAGCAGTCATGCAGCTGCACTGGTCAATCTCAGTTACTGATGTGTCACATATGAGGGAACCTGCTAACGTGACATAGGTCTGGTTGTTAAAGTAAAGTTCCATGGAGTTTCATTAGATTGGGCAATGAATGAAGGGAACAGGACTTGACCCCCTCCGCAGACAGTTTGGAACACTGTAGAGACTCCTCTACTTCTGCAATGTGACATTTGTTATGGCGAGGGACAGAGGGATGACACATGGCTTCTGACGGAGTGTTAAGTATGGGAACAATGGACTCGGGGGCCAATTGTCCCTTAAAGATCCAGCATGCCGGATCATTAAAAGACAACTGAAGTGAGAGGTATATGGAGGCTGCCATATTTGTTTCCTTTTTAATTAAAGCGGAATATAACCCTGCATTTCAACTTTGCTCTAAAACATTATTTACAGCATATTATATGCAACCAGCATTTTTTTACTAGACCAGCATTAGAAGGGTTAAACACAGAGGTTTAAAGTTCCATGGAGAGATATGCAGAAGTTCAGATAGATACATTTAACTAAATAGAATGTAACAAGTGATAAATGTTACACACTCTGGCTGTTCTCCAGCTCCTTCTCAGTCAGAGAGTGAGTCACATTCCACACTTAGATACATTTATGTAAACAAAATGTATCTATTTCAGCTTCGGATGCGTCTGCAGTTCTCTCCAGGAACTTTAAAGCTCTGTGTAACCCTTCCAATGCTGGTCTAGTAAAAAATAAAAAAAAAATATGCTGTTTGCATATAATATGGTGTAAATAATGTTTTAGAGCAAAGTTGAAATGCAGGGTTATATTCCGCTTTATTAATGAGCCCATAGGTTAATAAAATATTCAGATTACATTTTAGTTACCTGCCCCTAGCCGCAAGCTGCTAATGACCACGGTTGTCAGCAAAAGTAAACAATGTACAGTAGTTCACAAGTCTTCATCTATGCAAGAGATGTGTGAACCAACCCCTCAGAGCTTGTTCAAACTTGGAGCACAAAATGCAATTGCCAATTTAGCGGCATGTAATTTTGCCCCGAGTTCCATTAGAGAGGACAAGAATCACATCCTGCTCATCCCAAAAATGCTGCATGCAGCAGGTTTGCAATTTACGAAAATCGCAACCGCTGCAGTGAGAGTGATCCCATGGGGATACGTTAGTCACAGTGTTTTGATGATTGCTGGCGATCAGCAAAGCACTGAAAGGCTGCCCAAAAGCATCCCAGCCCTCACTTGCATAGAAGATTACAAGCAGCTTTAGCAAGCATTTGCCACATTTTTATTTTTTTTTTGCAATAGAACAAAATTATAAAGGGATAACTAAAACATAAAAATTACACAGCACTGTTAGTACAAATGGATAATTCCATGTCAAGTCAACAGCTTTTGACAAATTCATACTTCAATAACTTTTGTGTTATTTGCTGATAGAGATACAAATATACCTAGCTGTTACTATAAAACTGTCAGACAGCCTTGCTGCATTTTTACAACATCACTTGTAGTATGACTTTGGGTCTACATAAAGTGATACAGCGTTATTTCTGAATGCTTAGCTGTGTTTACTTTTTTTGAGAATCACTTAAGGTAGCCATGCAGTGGTCGATTTGCCATAATATCCGACTAACAGATAGGTCCCTCTCTGATCGAATCTGATCAGAGAGGGATCGTATGGCTGCCTTTACTGCAACAGATTGTGAATCGATTTCAGCATGAAACCGATCACAATCTGTGAAGCTGCCGCTGCCACCGCCCACCCGCATACATTTCCTGCTCCGGCCAGCGAGTGTCCCCTGGGCTCCTCTGTCACTTCTCCGTGCTCGGCTCCTCCAGCTTCACTGAACTTCCTGCCGGGGAAGTTTAAACAGTAGAGGGCGCTCTACTGTTTAAACTTTCTGCTGGGACAGGAAGTTCAGTGAAGCTGGAGGAGCCGAGCACAGAGAAAAGACAGCGGAGACCAGGGGGCACACGCCTGCCGGAGCTGGTAATGTCTTGCTGCTAACGTCTGTCATTCGAACGCCGCTATCAACGCACTCCCGACCCACTGGCGATCGAGCGATATCTTCCGCACCGACGGAAACGATTGATTTTGTACAGAAATCGACCGTTCTGTCAGCGTTTGCGCAACAATTTCACAGCAGAGTCGATCACAGTGATCGAATCTGCTGTATATCGGCGAGAAATAGTTCTGTATGGGCCCCTTTAGGAATCACACAGCACTCTAATCTAAGCTTTATCAACACCATTGTCAGTTGCTTGGTCTCATGGTCATAACACAATCAAGCAAAAAAAGGTATTGGATCCCAATAGTAAACACCTGCAGGGCCCTGCTATTTGGTAATGCTCTGCACACCTTCAGGAGATAGCAAGTTGTATAACAACTCTATTTTGCCAGGCTAAAATCTAATAATTAACATTTTCTGTACTTTAAAATCTCTATACCCATACCTGGCCCTGTATGGTCTGACTAACACCACTATGAATACTCTTTGAAATTAACAAGTCAGATGGAAATCCTCTAGAATCACATAAGTGATTATTTTATCTGAGCAAATAGATGTACAATTAGGGCTCGTTCACACTTGATTGATTAGCAGGCGATTCCTGCTAATCACTGAAGCGACAGCACTTTTAAAAGCGCTAGCACAATAGAAAGTATATGGCAGTGATCTCACTGCTGCCAATAGCGGGCGATTTGCGATTAGCGCCAATCGCAAAGTGCGTGACATGCAGCATTTTGCCACGATTCTGGAGCAATCTCAGTACAGTGCTTACTAAATCGCTGAACACGATAGCTCTGAATCACAGAAGTGTGAGCAGTTATTTTACTGTGCTAATATCACCTACGCAATTTTGCAATTTATAGTGTGAAAGGGTCCTTAACGTATTCAGGACCAGAGCCTTTTCCCCCCCCATGTTTAGGCTGTGATCACTGCGATTGGCTGGCAGTGACCACAGGGTCAGGAGCCAATGAAACCAGCTCGTGAACAATGCACAGAGCTGAGCTGTCATCAGACAGTTGAGTGTAATGGTGGTGATGTATGAAGCCAGCCTATTGAAATCTACGCCACAAGCTTTGGAAAGGGTGCTGCTTGCTTGGCTTATTACAGTAGTTCAGCACTACAATTTGCCTTAGGAAGCAGGCATAGAGCTACAAATTTGTTGCCAGTGCACAATTACATTTCTATCATCATTTCTGTGCTGTTCTGTGTTATTTCTTTCATTTCAATCATAGTTAGTCACAATTTTTATACACCCTTGTTTGCTCTTCCTCTTGTGCATTTACCCTTCCTGTGGAGTAACGTTGGTCCCGTGGCTTTGCCACAGCCGTACCAGTATTTTCACTAGAAAATGACCCAGCGGGTCATCCTTGGGATACCAGAGACGCTTTTGTGATTCTCCACCTGTCTCATGTGGTTGGTTGCCCCTTCTTGCAACCTACTTTGATGAGTACCACCTTGTTTCACATTACCATATATTAGTGACATATTGCACAATTTGGGCTCCCGTGGTCTCTGTGCTTTCTTTTCAAAGGTATAAAGTCATCACATCTCTGTTCATAGCTGTGGAAAAGTTTGGAAAGCTACACACTTTACACTAGTTTATGCTTGCAAGGGGGCTACATGATATTATAGGTAATTTTGGCTTCGGGAGTTATAACTAACCTGCCATAATTAAAACTGCAGTAAGTCATGAAAAACTCAAGCTACAAAATCTCTATGGAAGGTAACAGATCTACACTGTTCCATTACCTACGCTTACATATCTGGAACACTTACTTCATAACATGGTCATTGTGGACAATGGGCACAGATAAATGACCAGATAACCAGTGAGATGCTAATTTTATCAAGCTGATGCTAATTTGGTTACAATTTGTGTGTAGACTAATGGCGTCCATACATCTATCGATTCTGGCAGCCAGTCGACAAATAGACAGATCTCTCTCTGATCAAATCTGCTAGGAGAGAGATATCTGTTGGCCGCCATAAACCACAGGCCTGATGTCAGCATGAAATCTTTCAGCAATCGGCCTTGTGACGTCACTTTGCATTGCGCCGGCAACCACGTGAGGCGCGGACGCGGAACTAGAGTGCGGATACAACGGTTGCCATGTTTATTCCCTTTTAAAGAGACTCTGTAACTTTAAAAAGATCCCCGGGGGGTACTCACCTCGGGTGCGGGAAGCCTCCGGATCCTAATGAGGCTTCCCACGCCGTCCTGCGTCCCACGGGGGTCTCGCTGCAGCCCTCTGAACAGCCGGCGACAGGCCCGACTGTAATTTCAATATTTACCTTTGCTGGCTCCAGCGGGGGCGCTGTGGCTGCATTTGGCTCGGAAATAGACGGAAATACCCGATCTCCGTCGGGTCCACTCTACTGCGCAGGCGCCGGAGACTTTCGCCTGCGCAGTAGAGCGGACCCGACGGCGATCGGGTATTTCCACCTACTTCGGAGCAGAAAGCCGTCAGAGCGCCTGCGCTGGAGCCAGTAATGTAAATATTACGTCACGGCTGTACGGAGGGCTGCAGCGAGACCCCCGAGGGACGCAGAACGGCGTGGGAAGCCTCATTAGGATCCGGAGGCTTCCCCTACCCGAGGTGAGTACCCCCCAGGGGACGTTTTGCCGTTACAGTTCCTCTTTAAAGAATACCAGTGTCCTTAGCCACAGACCCTAAGGGCTCGTTCACACTAGAGGTGGTTTCAGCCTTTTTTCAAGCGCAGGGATATTTAACCACTTCACACCAAAGCGGTTTTTACCCTAACGGACAAGAGTGATTTTCACCTTTCAGTGCTCATCCCTTTCATTTGCCAATAGCTTAATCACTACTAATCACAATGAAATGGTTTATATCTTGTTTTTTTTCACCACCAATTGGGCTTTTTTGGGGTTGATATTTGCTTTCAGTAATTACTTTTTGCATTTTCTATGCATTTTAAAAAGGGAAAAACAAGGAAGAAAAATTGAACACACGACTTCTCCAATTTCATCCTCTATAGTTTTGTATAAACACCACTACTGTGCATAAATCCCACACATTTTATCTGCCTATTTGTTCTGGTTATCACAAGATTTTAATTATGTCCCTAGTACAAAGTATGGTGGCAATATATTATTTGGAAATAAAGGTGTATTTTTTCTTCTGCGCCCCCCCCCCCCACTATTTTCACGTGCACACACACAGTGGCAGCAGCACTGTGACTTATAAAACGTCCTGGAGCCATTAAGAGGCTATAGCAGGACGTTTTTAGAAGTCAGCTTGACATTAAGTGGTAAAAAAAAAACAAAAAAAAACGCCCCCCAAAACACTTGTGCAATGAATGTCTATGAGATGGTTCATATCAGCACAGTTTGTGCGCTATGCGTTCAGCAAAGTGGTGCCTGGACCTTTTTTGGGGCAATTTTGCTATAATGGAAGAACGCTAAACACTCACAAAATCGCTTTGTGGGGCGATTACGTTCGCATTTAAAGAATAAATACATTGTATTCTTTTCCGGGTAAAAAAACAAAAACAAAAAAAAAAAACCTCAAAAACGCTAACGCGAGTGGAAAGCACTGTGAACAAGCCTTCAAACATGCAGATCAGATGTTTCACACAAATCAAAAGACAAGATTAGCTGCATGCTTGTTTCAGGTGTGTGATTCAAGACACTACTGCAGACAAAGAGCAGCAGGACTGCGATGCCACTGATATTGTTTAAAAGGAAATAAATATGGCTGCCTCCATCTCCCTTTAGGCTGCTTTCACAGTGGGACGCTGCAGGCGCACGTTAGAGCAGCCTGTAACGCAGCCTCACCACACAGTAATGAAAAAAAAAAAAAAATCAATGGGCTGTTCACAGTGCCCACGTTGCGTTACATTGTAACGAAGCACATCCGTTGAGTGCTGCATGCTGTGCGTTATGCGTGGCCAAGCCGTGTTAGACTATGCGCACATGCTCAGTAGTGTTGGGGAGGAGTGGAGAGCGGCCAGGCACATGGCTAATTAATATTCACTGCACGGTGTGACGTGCAGCGTTTACTTCCTGGAGCGGCCGCTCTGTGCGGCGATTGGCCGGGCGGGACCACGTGATGCTGCATGCGTCCAAGAGTACGCATCACGGCATCATGGACGCCAGAGTGAGCTGCACAACGCGGCTCACTCTGACGTCCACATCAGAGAGCACCAGGCGTTGCGTTAAGGGCACGTTATGTGCCCTATAACGTCCCTTAAATGCAAAGTCCTGGTGTGCAAGTAGCATTAAGGTGCATAGACCTGCACAATTACTGTTGCCTGTGAGGGTTGAGAATAAATTCCTTGAGCAACAGTATGGGGCCCCCGAGTTATGTAAAGACACTCTGTTGATATGAAAAAGGACTGATGGCACAGTACAAGACCGGGCAGTACAATGCAGGGAGGGTAAAGAGAAGATGCATTGGTGAACTTCAAGAGCTGCTGTACAGGCACTAGATTTCTCAGCAGTGGCAGCCCTAGCTGAGAACTATCTAGCTTGTGTACAAGGCTTTACAATGTTGTTCTTCCTACTGATGGCTCATCAGCATGACCAGGTCACATAACATTCTCATCTGACCTCACTGACCAAACAGAGGTGGGGGGGGGGGGGGGGGCGAAAATATAGTATGTTTGAACAAGTAATTACTCATTGTAATGCAAAGAATGGCAGTAACCAACT
This sequence comes from Hyperolius riggenbachi, assembly GCF_040937935.1. Taxonomy (NCBI): domain Eukaryota; kingdom Metazoa; phylum Chordata; class Amphibia; order Anura; family Hyperoliidae; genus Hyperolius; species Hyperolius riggenbachi. The sequence goes on from NC_090653.1 coordinate 148,206,735, forward strand.
TGCATTTTATAACAGAACTGAAATCATTAACTCAAGTACACTGCATTATTGGTCAGAGATTCAATTTAAGCACACCTAAATACATGTAAAACACTTGAAAAATAGCAATGTCATGCAAAAGTTCATTTATGCCAGTAATTCTGAACCAAAATGAGAGACCATTTAAAAGCTCAGAAACCCTTTGCAGGTGTTTTGGATTAAATTAGCTGATTAGAGTCTGGCACTTTGAGCCTAGAATATTGAACCCTTTTTCACAATATTATAACTGAGATTTTCAAAAACTGTATGCAGTAATCAAATTATAACAAAGGCTTTAAAATATCCCGCTTTGCATGTAATGAATTTATTTCATATATTACCGTGTTTGCCCTAAAGTAAAACATCCCCTGAGAATAAGCCCTAGCAGGAATTCCTAGAATGCTTGAAATATAAGACATCCCCCAAATGCAAGCCCTAGCAGCAGCCCACATGACACCAGCAAGTCATGCTCAATACAAAGCCTGGATACAGGAAAGCAGCAGTATAATGTGAGTTCTACAGTCCTGTATATGTGTCAGGAAATTTGTGTTTATGTTGGAGCCAGCCCTCCTGATCTGTCGTGATAAGCATCAGCAGCTCTTCACCTCTTCCCAGGACACACCCCTTATCCTATCATAGCTCTGGGGAGCCTGTCAGAGTTATCTGTCTGCAAGAAACAGACTCTAAAGTGGCCCATACACAACTATTTTCCCGCCGATATATAGCCGTTTCGATCACAGTGATCGAAACGGCTGTGAAATCGCCACGCACACCGCTGACAGAACGACCGATTTCCGTCCGAAATCGTTCCCGTTCCGCACCCGTGCGGAAGATTCTCGGTCGCCGGCCGGTCGGGAGTGCATCGTTAGAATACCCAACGACCGACGCAATACAGCGGGTATACATTACCTGCTCCAGCCGGTGAGAGTTCCCTGGTATTCTTCTCCGCTTCGGGCTCCAGAGCTACACAGAACTGTTTAAACAGTAGAGCTCCCTCTACTGTTTAAACTTCCCCTGGACAGGAAGTGCAGTAGCCGGAGCGGAGAAGAAGACGGCCGGAACAGGTGAACAGGTAATGTATGCGGGGAGAGGGGGGGGAGCTTGTTTTTGTGATTGTGATCGGTTTCAGGCTGAAATCGATTCACAATCTGTTTGCAGTAATGGATAGAGGGATCTATCTGTTGGTCGAATCTGATGGCAAATCGACCAGTGTATGGTCGCCTTTACCCACATGAGCAGCAGAATCAACTTCTTGTAAGTGAGAGCCAATATCTGCAAACCACAGGCTCCGTGCATGCCGCTTGTGTTTCAGCATGGCATGCAGTATATACATTTTGTATAGGAAAACTACAAGTGTTTCCCCCCAAAATAGGACATCCTCTGAAAAGAAGTCCTAGCACATCTTTTGGAGCAAAAAATGAATATGAGACCGTCTTATTTTCAGGGAAAAACGGTAGTTTCACCTTTTAAGTTAAATTACTGACATGAACTTTTTCACGATATTCTAATTTTTCGAGTTTCACCCGTAAAAGTACACCAACACTTTAAAGTGACCCAGAGATGAACTAAAGCAAAGCTCTGATACTTACCCGGGGCCTCCTGCCACCCCATAAACCCGTGCAAGTCCCACGCCGTCCTCACACGGTCTGTCGTTCTCAATCATGGCCACCTGGTCCGTGGCGAACCACACAGGCGCAGTAAGGCCGACCCCGCGGTCAGCCTCTGCACTGTGCAACGAGAGCGGGACAGCGGCGGGGAGTGGAGGTGACAGTGTGGGACAGTTGGCTGCAAGGGGCTGGAGAAAGCCTCAGGTGAGTAAAGCTTTTTTTTTTTTTTGCCTGAAAACGCCTTTAAGAGGATCTATGTATATAAAAAAAGCAGGGAGAATTCTTGTTTACCTCCACTGTTTACATCCTTGCTTTATAAAATCTATTCACCAGATTTATAAAGGACCGAACCAAAGTATTTTAACTGAACCACACTGGAAAACTAAAGAAAAGAAGTACCATAAATACAGTCAAGTAGTTCTCCCAAGCACCTCAGTTATACCACCATCAGCCTCAGCGCCCATTTCCACTATTGCGAATCCGCATGAGATTTTCGCATGCAAATTCGCATAGCAATACAAGTGAATGGGACTGTTTCCGCTTGTCAGCATTCCTTTGCGTTTTTCTGTGCAGAAAAAAATTCGCATGGCAGAGCCATAAGAATTTGCATACGCATACCGCTATGCGAATCGCATACAATGTATTTAATAGAAAATTCGCATGAGGTTTGGGTATGCGAATTTTCAAGCGAATTTGCAAAAAAACAATGGAAAAGCACACCAGCACTGCCATGGTTAAATACGCATACATCGTCATCCATGCAAATTTGCATGAAAATTTGCATGAAAGTTCGCATAGACCCACATGCGAAATTCGCATGCAAATTTTTACTGCGGCGATTCGCACCGCACAAGTGGAAATGCAGCCTCAAAGTCCGCAACTCAGCTCAGTCGTGGACAAATGAGCATTTGTGTGGTCCAGGCCACACACACACACACTACCCAATCGTGCTCTCATGGTTGCAAACCAACTGGATTGTGGACTTCACAGCACCACAATGGAGTGGAAGTAAATTGAGGAAGCAGAGGGACTACAGGGGCTAAAGGAAGCACCAGGTAAGCAAAAATCATTCTCTCCCATTTGTCTCAATGTGACATGAGGAAATAAACATTGGTACATACAGTACAATTCCTTCTAAGAAAATGTTTTAAGTCCCTTTCTGTTTTAAGAGTGTTAAGAAACTAGTTCTACTATCTATGCAAAATACAGTTGAACAGAATGTGAAATTGACCCTCATGTCCTGAAAATTAATAGAAGACCAAACACTTTTAGCTGTCTGAGTAAACAATGCTAATAAGATCTTAGGGTTGTAAAGTTCAAAGGGCCATTACTTCTGTTTGCTTTTCAGCAGTGTGTGTGTGTGTGTGTGTGTGTGTGTGTGTGTGTGTGTGTGTGTGTGTGTGTGTGTGTGTGTGTGTGTGTGTGTTTAGAAGTGCACAAGTGGAAGACAAGTATTTTGAGAACCTTTTTAAACTGCTCTTTACTTTTCAAACATGTATTTGCTAATGAAAAGTGGTAATTTAAGGGTATAGAAATATTGACAAAATCAATACAAAATGAAAAGAAATTAATAGAGGAAAAACAATGCCATTTTAATTTTTTTTTTAGCACTTTTATAAAAATAACGGAGATAATGTATTGACATTTACTGGTAAAAAAGTTGGGGAACAGCCTGTTTGCAGTTTTATAAATAGGCCAATCGTGTGAAGACACTTCACTATAGATGTGCACTCCACATTGTCTCCACAGAGACAATTTACTCTTGTAAAAAAATGTCAATACATTCAGAAACGTTAATGAACATAAACAGTACCGGCAGACAAAGAGGTGCCTGAGCACAGATACAGGAAGTACAGTATGAGGTGAAGATGACCAGAATTCACGGACACACAAAAAAAAAAAAAAAAGGTTTCACAGCATATTACATAAGCAATGCACAAATGAATACTTAAGGATGATTCCTCTAATCTTTGAAAAGTTAGTCACTAACAATTTAATAGATTCACTATCAAAACTAATACTGGTAGCACATGGCTGGAGTGTGACTAATTCCCTAGAGGCTGTGTAAATTACACTCTATTAAAATATCAACTAACACATGCATAAAGGAAGACATATAAACATTATACACACCCGGAGAGGGCTTGGAGCCAGATTCTGTGTCAACATCCCGTGGAGAGGGCTGGTCTGTTTGTGAAGCATCATTACTTTGAGCACCTGGTTCTCCATCAGTGCTGGTGCTACGGTCAGCATTAATGGGCACAGTGGTACGAGGTTTAAGTGTAGGGCGCAACCTCATTCTTCTTGGGGCTGTCTGACTGGGCTGAGGTGGGTCTGCCTGTTTTTCTGGAGGTTCACCAGCAGCACTATCTTCTGGTAAGCAGTTATTCCTCTCACCGCTTTCTGAGCCAACACGGTCTCCATTTTCTTCTATGTGTTGTGATCTGCGGCTTTTTGAACGCTCCATTTCTGGTTTCTTGGTCATTCTTGCAGCTACAAATACCACATCATCCTTGTCATTTGCCAGTGAATCGTCTGTGGCATTCTCAGCTTGAGGGGTTTCTTCCTTAATTACTCCCTTTAAGTTTCCTTTAGACTTTATATTTGTTTTAGTCTCCTTTTCTTCAGTGTCATTCTCTGTTGGTTGCTGGGTATCAGCAACATCTTCCACTTTTTGACTGTCAGATTCTTTACTCTCTTCACACTCCATCATACTGGACACTGTGGGGTGGAGTATCTGTTCCTCCAAGTTTTACTTGGAGTTGGAAGATCTCTACTCAGATTTTGTCAGCGACTGGGAATGTACTAGCTTCCATAAAACAAGAGCACATGGAGGAGAAGTGGCCTGTCTGAAAGAAATGTGTGTGTCATTATGTTAATTAAGACTAATGAATAAAATATATCAAACTAAAATCCAACATCAGAATTTTCATTTTAGCTTAGAATGGTGTGGAAAGGGGTTGGAAGGTGAATATGAATTACAGTTGTTTGCATACCAGCTTTAGAAATCCCCCTTCTTATTTCATATCCCTGAAACCTCCGTGGAGTTTTATGGCTTGATGAAAAATGGTAGTCCAAGAAACAAGAAATAAAGGGGCCTATACACTGGTCGATTTCAGCCATCGATTGATTCTGTAGAATCGATCAGAAATTGATTATTTCAAATCTATCGATTGATTTGTGGCCGATTTCGATGGATTTGATCTGACAGGATAGAAAATCTAGATCGGTCTGGTGCTGGAAGCACACCGATGGCCCATAGAGTTGTATTGGATCTAATGGTCCAATAATGCATTTAGATAGATTTCCAACAGATTTAATTCTGAAATGTATTGGAAATCTGTTCCTAGTGTTTGGCACACTGATAGATTCCTACCAGATTCGAGTTGACAGGCATCTGACAGAAATCTGATGGTCGAATCTGCTGCAAATCAATAAGTGTATGGCCACCTCTACACTGTTTTCACCACTTCAATCCCTCCCAAATTGAAACACATGAGAAAAATAAAGTCCTAATAAGGTTCTAACTCCTTTCCATGCTATGCAAAACTAACAATTTTATTTCCGGGAAGGTGACCCAGGATTTAACTTCATACCAATCAGTAGCTGATACCAACCATGAGAAATCGTTACCTGTCCTCAAATAGATCATTAGGGCGTCTGTGTGGCTGATATTGTGGTGAAACTCCTCCCAGTGTGATGCCATGACCATGCTCCTGACAGTTTGTGGTCTGCGAACCTCATTGCGTTGTGGGAAAAAATTTTCCCCAACTGCCAAATAAGCAGTATTTCCCTCTGCACATAGTACTCTCAGTAAACCAACATTCCGTACAGATCACCTGACAGGCCTAAAGATGTCCCCACCACTGATACATTTCGGAATATAAATCAGGAAAACAAAAGACTTTACAATGAGCAAACACTTCACAATAAGCAATTTTATTCACACTACAGTTCCTACTCTGAAGTCTCCTAAAATCCCACTTTTTATTCAACACTATCAGCCCAGCTAAAACGCTGCATCCCTGCGGCAGAAAGCTGTTTACAAACACCCCAAATCCCTGTGGGAAAATGCGGGGAGCGCTTCCTCAGAGGCAGAGCTTTGGGCTGTCGCTCTGCCTCCATGCGTGTCAATCAGGGATGAGCAGAAACTACGCCAGTGCGAATTTACGCATCGTAGTTCGCATCTACGCATCGTAGTTCATAAGCGAAGTTTCAAACCTACGCTTACGAATTTACGCGTAGCGAAGTACCGCTTTCGCCCACTATGCGTAGTTAACATGTGTTTTGCGTAGTGAACTACGAATGCGTTACTCGCGTCTAATTTTCCGCATGCGATTGTATGCATACAAATTTACGCATTGGAAAGGGGAATGTACGCATAGAAGGGTTCCCAGTACATGCATTTCTAAAGAAATTAATGCGTACAATTTTCTGCATACGGGCATAAGTATTCGCAAACACTACGCTTCGCACTATGCGTAATTGCGTATTTTAACGCGTATTCTACGAAATGCATACGAAGCGAATATTTGTTTTCAAAGCCGTAGTTTGGCGAAGCGTAATTGCGTAAAACTACGCGTATTTCCAGCGTAGCGAAGTTGGCTGACTACGACCATCCCTGGTGTCAATCCCCACCCTTCTCAGTCTTCCTTCACAGAGGGGCGGGGGAGAGGCGAAGATCCGCGGGGATTGACGTGAATGGAGGAAGAGCTGCAGGTCAAAGCTCTGACTCCCCGGGCAACAAAATCCACGACCAAGAAAGTCGTGGATTTATGCCCCAGCATTGGGGGGTGTTGGAAACAGCTTTCTGCTGCGGGGATGCTGTCGTTAAAGCTAAATGTTGAATAAAAAGTGGGATTTGAAGAGACTTCAGTGTCTCTTTAAGGAGAAAACATACTTTAGGCTGGGTGCACACTTGGCAGTGAGTGAAAGGTCGCATTTTCTGTCATGCGTTTTACGTGAGTTTACATTTTCTTCCCGCACGTGCATTTTTCATGCGTTTTATGCAATAACTAGGAAGTCAACAGGAAGCGAAAATACAACAGAAAAAAGAGTTTTTACAAAAACGCAATACATTGTGTCAACATTGACTCATGTGCGTTTATGCGGTTTTGAAAATATGCAACAAAACCAGCGTTTAAAAAAAAAAAAACACATACACATGCGTATTTTCATGCGTCCCATTGACTTAACATAAGCATTAATGCTGCGTTTTACAGAATGCTAGCGTTCTTTGCCTAAAGCAGACCTCCAGTGTACATTATACATTCAACGGGTCCTTTTCTGACTGCATGTTCTAATTATCTGATGTGTCTTTATCCCCCAAATCCCTCCTGCAGCATCACACCCTGCTGAAAAATTACAAGGTGGTTTCTCTATCTCAAGTAGAGAAAACACTGTGGCCTTTTTTAGCATAGGGGCGGGGACATGTGCAAGAAGCCAGCAACCCCAGGGCTATGGGAAGGGTTTGGAGGGTAAAGACAAAGCAGGTAATGCTAGGTACACACTATGAGATTTTGTGGAAGATTTACTGTCAGATTGATTATTTCCAACATGTCCGATCAGATTTCCGACCATTTTCCGGGTGTTTTTTTTTTTCTCCCATTTTCCGTTCACCTCAGTAGGAAATCAATTGGAAAATGCTTGGAAATCGATCAGACAAGTTGGAAATAATTGATCTGACAGTAAATCTGCCAGAAAATCTCAGTGTAGTAACATCATACACATGGGGTTACAAATGCTGCCATTTGGCTGCTTTGTGGATGGCGCTCACAAGCTGGAAGACGGGGAGCTTGAACTTCAGTGAAAAAAGACCATAGATATATTTAAAAAAAACACAAAACTATTCCTCCAGATGTGTGGAGAAATCAAACATCAATCTCAAACCAGATAAGCATGATGAATGCTTGTGCAGCCTCGCTCCCGCTGGCATCACGAACGTACTGCGCGGGCCAGACTGTGCCTGCGCAGTACGCTCCCGTTGTCATCAGTGGAAGCGAGGACACTACCATGCAGGCACAGGGGGTTGAAGTCGCAAATTCTAGAAGTGAACCGGTGACAGGGACCAGAGCAGCCCCCCTTTTCTGCCCACCAACAGAGCTCTCTGTTGGTGGACTGTGATTGCTTCCCAAATGTTTATTTTTTTTTTACAAATATTTGTTTAATTTTGCAATAAATTGTTGTTGTTTTTTTTAATTATTTTTTCAACCCACCCTCCCCTCGCCTGCCAATCAGCTGTCATAGGCTTCAGCCTATGACAGCAGATCGCATCTTTGCCACCCAGGGGGACAGCCATGTCACACAGCTGTCCCCAGTACATCGCTGTTGTAAATTGCAGCCCTGTACAAAGTAAATAGACGGCAGTTTCGCCGTCTAACGGTCTCCTAGTGGTGATCGCTGCTGGGCGACTAATGAGAGAGCAGCGCTCAAGCGGAGATGCGCGCACAATCTCCTGCAAAACCCCACCCCAGGACTTCACACCAATTGGCATGGAGCATTCCCAGGGCTGCCGCCGTGTTCACGCCAATCAGCATAAACAACTGTGGGTACCCACAATGCAATGCTACCGAATATGCAATTATTTCTTTATACACCTGAAGCCAGGCTTGCATCCAGACCCACTGGTGTATAGCAAGCCTATAGCTAATACAGTTTACAGGAATATAAAGTGATCATTTGCATATTCAGGTAACCACAGTTCACTTAAAGCTAAATTTTTGCACATGCAGGAAAATCTCGTTATAGCAAACTCTGATAAAGTAAACTCAATCCTAAGGTCCCAGCAAATGCTTCTGTATAAACATACAATACAATAATGACCAATTCTGCTATAGTAAACCACTTTTGCTGGTCCTTTGGAGTTTACTATAAAGGGATTCTACTGTACTGCCCAATAATGCTGGTTGAGGCTTTCTCCTACTTGCATTGACTGAAATCCCTCCACGCACCATCAGGTGGTCGGAGGCCTGTGGGCCGCACAATCCTGCACGCTGGTGAAGCCGGGGTGTCTCCCCGCGCGCACATGCTGCAGAACGGGCCTATCTCCTGCATAAGCGCCCCGATACAGCGGCCGCACCACAGCCCTCAGCAGTCCCCAGAAGGAAGTCCCAGCTTACCTTCCTCGGTATACTCAGCACAGCAGCCGATGCTCTCTCGCAGGCAGCAACCTCCCGCTCACCAATGGGACCTTCCCCCAGACGGAAATGGGCTACAACTAAAAGGTTAACGAGGCAACCCTTACGCCGACTGCTATTGGTCCGCGGATTCTAGCTGCCCTACTGTATCTTCAGTTCTATTGGCTAAACAGCGTGCCACTCGAAAGGCGTTTCGTTGCGTTTTCTAAGTAACCTGTCCCAGGAAATGACACAATGGTGACGAAGATGCGTAAAGCTGTACAGTGTGTGTATCGTTTGAATTGCAAGTTTGCGTGAGAGGAAAGAATGGAAAGGTTAATGCGCAGGCTCAGAGTGAATTGGCTGGAAGAGAGCTGTATACTTGGGAAAGGCTTATTCATATCGGGGCTGCTGCTCCATAGATTTACAGCTCCTATGTATTTTCTGCTAGCTTAGCTACTGCGCGTGCGCATTAGTCTTCTGCGCCTGCGCAATACGATCAGAGGACTTGGATGTTAGCTGACTGCAGTGCATAAAAAGTCAGCTTCCCTAAAAACTAGCTGTTTGTGGCTTCTTGCTGGAGTGACAATGGGACAAAGACCCAGTGTATATACCTTTTGGAAGCATATGCAGTGAGAACAGAAAGAAATCAAAGCCAATAGCTTCAGATGCGCTGATGACTATTCCTATGTTCGGAAGCATATGCAGTGCGTGTCTCCATTGCTGTATAGTTCTCCTGTGCTGCATGTGAAAGGAAAGCGAAGCTGACAGCTGCAGAAGCGCTGATTAATTCCATATTCTCGGGTGCACGATGAGCTTGGTTGTCTCCAGTCTCTACCGTATGATCGCAGAGGAGTTTGTACCTCTGATAATATTTAGGAGCTCCAACATGAGGTCTGCAGCAACAGGTGCACAGAATGTACACAGCAACTCCATTTGCACTACACGTGCTCTTATTTCAGTCACACCTACCAGAGTGTACACAGCAGCTCGGGTTGCACTTATTTGTGCTCTTAAAGTGGTCTAACACCCAGCATTTCAACTTTGCTTTAAAAGATTGCTTACAGCTTATAAACTATTATGCCAGATTTTTTTTTTAGCAGAAATTCACTGAATGGATTAAACATGACATTTTAGTGCTGCATTTAGCTAGAAATACTCCTCTGTGCTTGCATGTTTAGTTACAAATGTATCTATCTACAATGTAAGAAACAAACACTGCTCTGAGAGAACAAAGAGGGCTTCCCCAGCAGGCTTTTCAAAGGTCTATTTGTATTCCAAATAAAGATACATTTGTAACTAAAAGATAAGAACGGATGCGGATTCCTAGTTAAATCCAACACTAAAATGTCATGTTTAACCCATTCAGTGAATTTCTGCTTAAAAAAAAATCTGGCATAATAGTTTGTAAGCTGTAAGCAATCTTTTAAAGCAAAGTTGTAATGCTGGGTGTTAAACCGCTTTAATTCATTCACATCTATCAATGTTAGGGAAAGTAGCTCCGCTTAAAGGTGCAATATGGCAAAAAAAATATTAAAATATGTGCAAATATAGACAAATAAGTACTTTTCTTTTCCAGAATAGGTTGCTGGCACTTACAGTAGGTAGTAATCTGACAGAAGCGACAGGTTTTGGACTAGTCCATCTCTTAAGGCCCGGTTCACATTAGCGTTCCCTGTCCGGATCCGCCGGACCGGACTCCGGACACTTTTCCAACATGCACTAGTGTTGTCCGGATCATGAAAGATTCGGATCTTTGATCCGAATCTATTTTGTGAGTCGAATCATCCGAATCATCAAAATGAGTGATTCGGATCGAAAAAGAGGCGGGGCAAGGAGCGAAACGCCCCCCTCTCAGCGGGCAGCGGGGTCCTGGAAGCAGAGCAGGGATGGATCGCTGAGTTGGATGAGAGCCAGCCTTGCAGCCAAAGGTAGATGAGAGAGGGGACATGGGTGCCACTGCCAGATATGTGTAGAGCACACATACTGGCTGCAATGTGCTGCCCATTATAGGCTGGCTGTTCCGTGGTGCTGCACAGTGATCACATTGGAAACTTTTGGCTCAGCACAGCTCAGTAACTTTGCAGGCACTGTGATTGAAAGGCAATATGATCCTCCTGCACTCGCTCTAAACAGCTGCACTTCACTTCGGGGAATGCTTTCTTTCACTGCGACGTTTGCTTTCAAAGTACACAGATGAACATATAGGTGAAATATATGTAAAGCATGATTGCAGCATGTGGGTATTGTGTGCAAACATTTCTGCTTTCTGCTCGTCCCTCCTCCCTTCTCTGTCCACTCCCTGCCCTCTGTCCATCTTCTCCCCTTCGCTGTGTGTCCACCCCCCTCCCCTTCTCCTGTCCACAGCAGGGAAAGACCTGTCCTGCTATTAATTTCACCCCCGAATGCTTCAGTAGTAAAATGATCCGAGATTCGGATCAAAGATCCGGATCTCTTCAATGATCCGATTCGAATCATCCGGATCATTGAAAAGATCCGAACTTCCCATCTCTAACATGCACTATTATTTAGGTCTGGATCTCCGGCCCACGCACCCTGAGTCGGACCTGAGCCTGACAGCACCATCCGGAACACAGAAACCAATGGGAAACGGAAGGCACAGAACACACTGCCTACAAACACCTGACGTTCTACCCCACTTCCTATGCGTATCCAAGCGGCCATTTCGGATGGGGACACATGGGCTAAGCATGTCTGGAGTGGAGCAGCAGTGACAGACGTGCTGGAGCTGTTTGGCAGAATGTCGGAGGTGGAGGTGAGGCTTACAGCAGAGGAACCTGATTCTACAGGTGCACCTTCTGCTGACCCCAACATTTTTTTATTTAAAATTTCGCTATTTTTTGCCCACGGATCCGGATGGCAGCCTGATGCAAACGGATCGGATCCGGATCAGGTCCTGATCCGATCAGGATCCGGTCCGTTTGCATGGCAAAACGCAAGTGTGAACGGGGCCTTATAGGGGATTCTCAGCAAAGCTTTTATTTATAAAGATATTCCTTAAAGAGACACTGAAGCGAGAATAGTTCTCGCTTCAGAGCTCATAGTTAGCAGGGGCACGTGTGCTCCTGCTAAAACGCCGCTATTCCGCGTCTAAACGGAGGTCCCTTCACCCCCAACCCCCCCCCCCCCACACACACACACACAAAATCAACGACCAATTTGGTCGTAGATTTTGATGCTCCTAGAGGCAGGGCTAACGGCTGCAGCCCTGCCTTACAGCGCGTCTATCAGCGCCGCATCGCCGCCTCTCCCTCTGCCCCTGTCAGTGAAAGAAGACTGAGGGGCGGGAGAGAGGCGGAGATACGCGATGACAGACGCGCGTGGGTCAGGGCTGCGGCGGTTAGCCCTGCCTCAATCAGGAAGAGATCCCCGGCTGCAGGAGGGGATTTCAGGGAGATTTATTCTCGCTTCAGAGGCTCCCTGCACACTGCAAATCCGTTTTCCGATTCCGATTCCGTTTCCGATTTTCCTTGAATACATTCAACAGAAAAACGGATCAAAAAACGCAGCATGCAGTTAAGATTAAAAATCGGAATCGGATGTAAAAACAGATTAAAAAGCGGAATCGGAATCTGAATTGCTTGCAGTGTGCAAGAGGCCTTAGAAGGATTTAAACAATGATGCTGGCCCGCTTCCCTGCTCCCTACACAGTGTTTTGGCAGTTGGACAGAGCAACTGCCATTCACTAAGTGCCTTTGAAAATAATAATAATAAATCCCTGAGAATCCCCCATGAAGAGATGGACTAGTCCAAAACCTGTCACTTCTGTCAGATTTCTACTACCTACTGTAAGTGACAGCAACATAGGAGAAAAGTAATTTATGGCTCATTTTACTCTGGAAAAAACATACTTCTTATTTGTCTATGTTTGCACATATTTTAAATTTTTAAATTTTTCGCCATAGTGCCTCTTTAAGTACCTGGGATGAACAAATACTTTCCTGAGGCTCCCATCATCTCCATTGTCCTGGAATCTGGCCAGTCATAGGCATCTGGGTATGCCCTGCTGCACATGCGCCTCTACCACCCTCCCATGTTCAAGAGAGCTCTGCACTGGTGCAGTAGTACTGCGCAGGCGCAGAACGCTCCTGGGCATGGGTGTGTCCGGCCGGGCATATGCAGAAGCCCATGACTGGGCAGATTCCAGGACAAAAAGTGGCTGCGCACACACCTCCGCTGCGCTCCTGTGCTTGGGAGCATTCTGCACCACAGCAGTAGTACTGCACAGGCGCACAACGCTCCTGGGCATGGGAGCGCTGCAGAGGTGTTCCGGCCAGGCTAGCGCAGAAGCCTATGACTGGGCAGATTCCAGGACAACAGACCGGCCAAGGAGGACGAGGGACTCCACTGACTTCATGGGGCTGGAGGAAGCCCCAGGTAAGTATACAGGATCTTCTAAAAAAATTAGCATATTGTGATAAAGTTCATTATTTTCTGTAATGTACTGATAAACATTAGACTTTCATATATTTTAGATTCAAATACACACAACTGAAGTAGTTCAAGCCTTTTATTGTTTTAATATTGATGATTTTGACATACAGCTCATGAAAACCCAAATTCCCTATCTCAAAAAATTAGCATATTTTATCCGACCAATAAAAGAAAAGTGTTTTTAAAACAAAAAAAGTCAACCTTCAAATAATTATGTTCAGTTATGCACTCAATACTTGGTCGGGAATGCTTTTGCAGAAATGACTGCTTCAATGCGGCGTGGCATTGAGGCAATCAGCCTGTGGCACTGCTCAGGTGTTATGGAGGCCCAGGATGTTTCGATAGTGGCCTTAAGCTCATCCAGAGTGTTGGGTCTTGCGTCTCTCAACTTTCTCTTCACAATATCCCACAGATTGTCTATGGGGTTCAGGTCAGGAGAGTTGGCAGGCCAATTGAGCACAGTAATACCATGGTCAGTAAACCATTTACCAGTGGTTTTGGCACTGTGAGCAGGTGCCAGGTCGTGCTGAAAAATGAAATCTTCATCTCCACAAAGCTTTTCAGCAGATGGAAGCATGAAGTGCTCCAAAATCTCCTGATAGTTAGCTGCATTGACCCTGCCCTTTATAAAACACAGTGGACCAACACCAGCAGCTGACATGGCACCCCAGACCATCACTGACTGTGGGTGCTTGACACTGGACTTCAGGCATTTTGGCATTTCCCTCTCCCCAGTCTTTCTCCAGACTCTGGCACCTTGATTTCCCAATAACATGTAAAAGTTGCTTTCATCCAAAAAAAGTACTTTGGACCACTGAGCAACAGTCCAGTGTTGCTTCTCTGTAGCCCAGGTCAGGCGCTTCTGCCGCTGTTTCTGGTTCAAAAGTGGGTTCATGCTTCCATCTGCTGAAAAGCTTTATGGAGATGAAGATTTCATTTTTCAGCACGACCTGGCACCTGCTCACAGTGCCAAAACCACTGGTAAATGGTTTACTGACCATGGTATTACTGTGCTCAATTGGCCTGCCAACTCTCCTGACCTGAACCCCATAGAGAATCTGTGGGATATTGTGAAGAGAAAGTTGAGAGACGCAAGACCCAACACTCTGGATGAGCTTAGGCCGCTATCGAAGCATCCTGGGCCTCCATAACACCTGAGCAGTGCCAGAGGCTGATTGCCTCCATGCCACGCCGCATTGAAGCAGTCATTTCTGCAAAAGTATTCCCGACCAAGTATTGAGTGCATTACTGAACATAATTATTTAAAGGTTGACTTTTTTGTTTTAAAAACACTTTTCTTTTATTGGTCGGATGAAATATGCTAATTTTTTGAGATAGGAATTTGGGGTTTTCATGAGCTGTATGCCAAAATCATCAATATTAAAACAATAAAAGGCTTGACCTACTTCAGTTGTGTGTATTTGAATCTAAAATATATGAAAGTCTAATGTTTATCAGTACATTACAGAAAATAATGAACTTTATCACAATATGCTAATTTTTTTGAGAAGATCCTGTAAATATAACCTATCAGGTTCATTAAAGGCCAATATAAAAGCTTGGTGGATGAGCTTTTTGTCCCTAGGCTTTTACAAAGGACGTGATCTGCGCATGGAGGAAAAACATTTTAGCCATTTATTTCCAAAAGGGTTCTTTCGGTAGTGTGCGCCTGGCCATGCATGTGCAGAAGCCCCTGATTGGGCAGATTCCAGGACAACGGAGTGGCTGCGCATGCACCTCCGCTGTGCTCCCGTGCTTGAGCGTTCTGCACCGCCGCAGTAGTACTGCACAGACGCAGAACGCTCCTGTGCACGGGAGCGCTGCAGAGGTGTGCGCCCGGCTGAGCTAGCGCAGAATTCTATGACTGGCCAGATTACCAGGGCAGATTCCAAGACAACGGAACAGCCAAGGAGGATGACAAGGGAGCCCACGCACCTCATGGGGCTGCAGGAAGCCCCAGGTAAGTATAAATATACCCTATATGTTCATCTCACGTTCATCAGAGGGCAATATAAAAGCTTGGTGGATTATCTTTTTGTCCCTAGGCTTTTACAAACGACTAGGGTACATGATGTGCGCATGGAGGAAAACCACTTTAGCCATTTATTTAGGAAAGGGTTCTCAACAGTAAGAGTGATTAACCACTTGAGGACCAAAGTTCTAAACCCCCCCCTAAAGACCAGGCCATGTTTTGCTAAAATGGCCACTACAGCTTTAAGGCCAAGCTGCAGGGCCGCACAACACAGCACACAAGTGATTCCCCCCCCCCCCTTTTCTCTCCACCAACAGAGCTTTCTGTTGGTGGGGTCTGATCACCCCCCAGTTGTTTGTTTTATGGCAAATATTTATATTCATTATTTTTTTTAAATAAATAACGGTATTTTACTTTAATTTGTTTCCACTCACCCTCCCTCCCTCCCCTCCGCCAGCCATTCGCTGTGATCGGCTGGCATAGGCTTCAACTGTGACAGTATGATGCAATGTTATAAAAAAGCTATATAACTGGAAATAAAAATGAGACTTTTGTTTGTTGCTAACGTTTTATTAATTATCTGTACTACACTTCCAATTCATTGTATAATAAGTGTTTTTTCACTTCAGGTTTGCTATAAAAGAGAATATGTAACAACATTTTCAGCCTTATTTCTTCTATCCTATAAGTTCCTATACGTAAGAAATAAAAACGAGAGCCCAATATAGTGTAGTATGTATTGGAATTGGAGAACAAATGAACGTAAGTAACAATAATACTCACAAACTAGGGTTACAGCTGGGGCAACCACTGTAAATGCAGGTGGGGAGATTAAGACCTGTCCCCATTCAGGGTTAAGATGTCGCTCTCTGTAGTTCAGGAAATAAGGGTCACCCCTCCACCCGGGGTGGACATTGGATTCGTAGAAGGTGAACAGAGGCGCCAAAAGGATAAAATATACTAAAAATGTAAATAAATTCCAGAGGAGGTAGCGGTGGACTCACCTCACCAAAGCAGACCTGAAGCTGTCAATTTTTCATCAAAATAAATTTATTAACATACTCCAAAGTAGAAGCAAAGCGTTTCACAGGTATATTCCTGCTTCCTCTGTGAGGCGCTAGGCGTGCACTAGAGACTGCTGTTAGATACTCCTATTCTTGATTGCCTGAGGAAGCAGGAATATACCTGTGAAAAGCGTTGCTTGTACTTTGGAGTATGTGAATACATTTATTTTGATGAAAAATTGACAGCTTCATGTCTGCTTGGGGGAGGTGAGTCCACCACTACCTCCTCTGCAATTTTTTTTTAACATTTTTAGTATATTTTATCCTTTTGGCGCCTCTGTTCACCTTCTACAAGTTCCTATACCTGTTCTAATGTGGTCTGGGTTACTGCAGCCTTTTCTAGTTGCACTGTCTCTGTAATATATGTAATCTTTTCTTTGTCAACCCAGGGAGGAATGGGCTGCCTCTGTTGTAATGAATACAAGTTATGCACGCTCCCTGCAGGCTCTGTGTGCTTTGTTTACTCCTCACAGATGTCTCTGTTCTCAGTTTCAGCTTGTTTGTGAGGGGGGGAGGGAGCTGCCTGTCACATGCTGAGAAACTGTGAGAATCCCAGACTGGAGTGCAGATAATTCACGATGTAATAAAAACTTGTAGTATACTGTAACATGATATATATATATCTTTTTTATATATTTTTTATATATATATATACACACTGTATATTCTGGCGTATAAGACTACTTTTTAACCCTTGAAAATCTTCTGAAAGCTCAGGGGTTGTCTTATACACTGGGTGTCATTGAGGCGTGTTGTAGGGGCACAGCGCGATCTGTTCTTCCATACCGCTCTGATAAACAGGTAGACAAGGAGAACTGACCAATCCGCTTAGGGAGAGGGAGAGTTGACCAATCCAACTAGTCAATCACCAGTATATGATATTTTTTTCATTTTTGTGTGTTGGAAGAGGGACAGTCTTATACAGTGAGTATATCCCAAACTCTATATTTTAACTGGAAAAGTTGGGGGTACGTCTTATACACCCAGTCATCTTATACGCCGAAATATATGGTATATACTGTATGTATACACACACACGGCCGGGACAAGGTCCACCACCAACAGAGGCTGAGCTGCCCAAGGGCGCCCCCCCATGGGCCACAACTATGTCACTGACATGGACTCATGGCCAGTCCCTCCCTGTTATTGTTCCTCTTTATGGGGTGGTAGTAGAGATCACTTGAAGTCTTTCTGCTGCTATGGGTTTTTAGGTAGCCAGATATAGGTGCCCCCAGTATAGGTAACCAGTTATAGGTGCCCCCTGTATAGGTAGTCAGGTATAGGGGCCTCCAGTATAGGAAGCCAGAAATAGGTTCCCCCAATATAGGAATCCAGGTATAAGAGCCCCCAGATTTCATTCAGACACTACATATTCTCCTACATCTTCAAAACATACTACTAAGTAAACTGGTTTACCCCTAAACAATCCTATAGTGAAAATATGAATCTATAACTATGGTAGGGGTTGTACTATCAGCTACTCTGGGGACAGTCAGTGACATGACTATGTACTCTGTAAAGTGCTGCAGAGGATGTCAGTGTTATATAAATATACAATAAAAATATGGTAGGAGATGACATTATGACTATGGCAAAGATTAGATTGTGAGCTCTTCTGAGGCCAGTTAGTGACATGACTATGTACTCTGTAAAGTGCTGCAGAAGATGTCAGTGCTATATACATACATAATAATAATATGGTAGGACATTAGACTATGACTATGGTAGGATTAGATTGTGAGCTCCTCTGAGGACAGTCAGTGATATGACTATTTACTTTGGAAAGTGGTGCGAGTGATTAATGCGACAAAACCACTGGCACTGTTCCCCCAAGTCTAGAACCAGAGCTGGAGGTATTTGGACTTAGGTATATTACGATGTTTCAGTTTGAGATAAAATCATATCGTAGGCTTAGAAGGTGGTAGACCGACGCCCCTGCGCTTGTGCAGTAACTTCGGAGGACGTTGAGGCTAGCTGACTCCATTAAAGTCAGCTACCCTTAGAACTATCGTCGAATATCTATAGAACCCCGGCAGAGATCATCATTGCGGTGTAACGGAAGGGCAAATGTTTAATAATGGAATGAGGACGTGTCTGTAAATCACTTACCTCACAACTGAAGGAGCAGCAAAGTGTATGCCAGAGTGCTTTCATCATTGCAGTATGTGATTAATATCAACTAATGCTATATTCCTCCACTGCTGTTAAACTTATCTGATGTAATAATAATGCTGTGTCTTTACTTCAGTGCCTAGACACCATAACAGCCACGCATGCGCACTTAGTCCCTCTGTGCCACCTCTTTTCCCCCTCCTTGAGTCCCTGTACCAGACCGTGGCATTGGGCACTTCTGCCGTTCTCACATAGCCTGGATCCAATACAGAATCTCACTGCTCTTCTGTTGGCCTTTTAGCATCCTGTCACCATGGTTACTTCCGGCTGGCACCTCTCATGACGCCATGAGAAGCACTGACTGGAAGTAATCATGGTGACAGGATGCTAAGTGGCCGATAGAAGAGCAGTGAGATTCTGCGCTGGATCCAGGCCATGTGAGAACGGCAGAAGTGCCCTAGGGTGCGGTCTGGTACAGGGACTCAAGGAGGGGGAAAGAGGGGCACAGAGGAGGACCGGCAAAGCAGGTGGCTGGTGGAAAGGGGGGTCAGGCCACCATAGGTGCACATGTACAACGCCGCTAATATCGGCTTTAACACTAAATTTGGGCACCAATAAAATAGTGGCCAACTGGATGGCCCACTATAAAAACTGCTGATATAAAAAGAGCGGTTATAAAAATAGTGCTTGCCATGGCACCCTCTATTTATAGCTGCAGTTTTTATAGTGGGCAATCCTGGTGCCCGTTATTTGATCAGATGACTTTGGCACACAAATTTACTGTTATAGCTGCTATTAGCTTTGTTTTACGTGGGCGCCTATGGTGGCGCTCATCAGTGTTTGGTATAGATCTGGAATGTGATTGGATATTTGTTGCTACGCTCCTTTTCAGAATGTGAACCGGAGTCAACCAATGAACCTCTGTAGCAGGTTTGAGTCCTTTGCCGTTAACAGTGTAAGAATTAGAGGTGTACCGAACGGTTCGCCGGCGAACGGTTCCAGGCGAACATTGGGGGTTCGCGTTCGCCTGCGCCAGGCGAACTTTTCCGGAAGTTCGATTCGCCCCATAATGCACTATGAGGGTCAGCTTTGACCCTCTGCATCACAGTCAGCAGGCACATTGTAGCCATTCAGGCTACAGTAAGCCCTGGAGCCCCACCCCCCCTTATATAAGGCAGCCTCCGGCGGCCATTACAGTCACTCGTGTGCCTGCTAGAGAGAGGAAAGGGACAGCTGCTGCAGACTTTTTCTCTTAGGGACAGATTAGTTAGGTTCTAGGCTGCTTTGCTTGTTCCTGACTGATTAATATTGCTTTTAAAGCACCCAGCAACAGCTCTTTTCAGAGCTCAACCTGTACATTTTTTTTTCTGACACTTTTGTTGCATGCACAGCCTTGCTAATTGATAGTGTGTGTGCCACTGCCAGCAGCCCAGCACATTCAGTGACTGACTGCCTGTGTGTGTGACAGGGAGCTGCACATTGTACTACCCAGTACTGCATATACCCCAGTACCTGTTGTGTTTACTTAACCCACCTCATCACTGCATATACCTAGCTTTGTGTTGAGTGAACCCAGCTCACTGCATCTAACTACCCAGTACCTGTTGTGTTTACTTAACCCACCTCATCACTGCATATACCTAGCGTTGTGTTGAGTGAACCCAGCTCACTGCATCTAAGTCTAACTACCTGTTGTGTTGAGTGAGAACCCACCTCACTGCATCTTAAGTACCTTTACTGTATACTGTTCAGTGAACCCAGCTCACTGCATCTAACTACCCAGTACCTGTTGTATTTACTTAACCCACATCATCACTGCATATACCTAGCGTGGTGTTGAGTGAACCCAGCTCACTGCATCTAACTACCTGTTGTGTTGAGTGTGAACCCACCTGGCCACCTCACTGCATCTAACTACCTGTTGTGTTGAGTGAGAACCCACCTCACTGCATCTTAAGTACCTTTACTGTTGAGTGAACCCAGCTCACTGCATCTAACTACCTGTTGTGTTGAGTGTGAACCCACCTGGCCACCTCACTGCATCTAACTACCTGTTGTGTTGAGTGAGAACCCACCTCACTGCATCTTAAGTACCTTTACTGTTGAGTGAACCCAGCTCACTGCATCTAACTACCCAGTACCTGTTGTGTTTACTTAACCCACCTCATCACTGCATATACCTAGCGTTGTGTTGAGTGAACCCAGCTCACTGCATCTAAGTCTAACTACCTGTTGTGTTGAGTGAGAACCCACCTCACTGCATCTTAAGTACCTTTACTGTATACTGTTCAGTGAACCCAGCTCACTGCATCTAACTACCCAGTACCTGTTGTGTTTACTTAACCCACATCATCACTGCATATACCTAGCGTGGTGTTGAGTGAACCCAGCTCACTGCATCTAACTACCTGTTGTGTTGAGTGTGAACCCACCTGGCCACCTCACTGCATCTAACTACCTGTTGTGTTGAGTGAGAACCCACCTCACTGCATCTTAAGTACCTTTACTGTTGAGTGAACCCAGCTCACTGCATCTAACTACCTGTTGTGTTGAGTGTGAACCCACCTGGCCACCTCACTGCATCTAACTACCTGTTGTGTTGAGTGAGAACCCACCTCACTGCATCTTAAGTACCTTTACTGTTGAGTGAACCCAGCTCACTGCATCTAACTACCCAGTACCTGTTGTGTTTACTTAACCCACCTCATCACTGCATATACCTAGCCTTGTGTTGAGTGAACCCAGCTCACTGCATCTAATTACCTGTTGTGTTGAGTGTGAACCCACCTGGCCACCTCACTGCATCTAACTACCTGTTGTGTTGAGTGAGAACCCACCTCACTGCATCTTAAGTACCTTTACTGTTGAGTGAACCCAGCTCACTGCATCTAACTACCTGTTGTGTTGAGTGTGAACCCACCTGGCCACCTCACTGCATCTAACTACCTGTTGTGTTGAGTGAGAACCCACCTCACTGCATCTTAAGTACCTTTACTGTTGAGTGAACCCAGCTCACTGCATCTAACTACCTGTTGTGTTGAGTGAGAACCCACCTGGCCACCTCACTGCATCTAACTACCTGTTGTGTTGAGTGAGAACCCACCTCACTGCATCTTAAGTACCTTTACTGTATACTGTTCAGTGAACCCAGCTCACTGCATCTAACTATCCAGTACCTGTTGTGTTTACTTAACCCACATCATCACTGCATATACCTAGCGTGGTGTTGAGTGAACCCAGCTCACTGCATCTAACTACCTGTTGTGTTGAGTGTGAACCCACCTGGCCACCTCACTGCATCTAACTACCTGTTGTGTTGAGTGAGAACCCACCTCACTGCATCTTAAGTACCTTTACTGTTGAGTGAACCCAGCTCACTGCATCTAACTACCTGTTGTGTTGAGTGTGAACCCACCTGGCCACCTCACTGCATCTAACTACCTGTTGTGTTGAGTGAGAACCCACCTCACTGCATCTTAAGTACCTTTACTGTTGAGTGAACCCAGCTCACTGCATCTAACTACCCAGTACCTGTTGTGTTTACTTAACCCACCTCATCACTGCATATACCTAGCCTTGTGTTGAGTGAACCCAGCTCACTGCATCTAATTACCTGTTGTGTTGAGTGTGAACCCACCTGGCCACCTCACTGCATCTAACTACCTGTTGTGTTGAGTGAGAACCCATCTCACTGCATCTTAAGTACCTTTACTGTTGAGTGAACCCAGCTCACTGCATCTAACTACCTGTTGTGTTGAGTGTGAACCCACCTGGCCACCTCACTGCATCTAACTACCTGTTGTGTTGAGTGAGAACCCATCTCACTGCATCTTAAGTACCTTTACTGTTGAGTGAACCCAGCTCACTGCATCTAACTACCTGTTGTGTTGAGTGAGAACCCACCTGGCCACCTCACTGCATCTAACTACCTGTTGTGTTGAGTGAGAACCCACCTCACTGCATCTTAAGTACCTTTACTGTTGAGTGAACCCAGCTCACTGCATCTAACTACCCAGTACCTGTTGTGTTTACTTAACCCACCTCATCACTGCATATACCTAGCCTTGTGTTGAGTGAACCCAGCTCACTGCATCTAATTACCTGTTGTGTTGAGTGTGAACCCACCTGGCCACCTCACTGCATCTAACTACCTGTTGTGTTGAGTGAGAACCCACCTCACTGCATCTTAAGTACCTTTACTGTTGAGTGAACCCAGCTCACTGCATCTAACTACCTGTTGTGTTGAGTGTGAACCCACCTGGCCACCTCACTGCATCTAACTACCTGTTGTGTTGAGTGAGAACCCACCTCACTGCATCTTAAGTACCTTTACTGTTGAGTGAACCCAGCTCACTGCATCTAACTACCTGTTGTGTTGAGTGTGAACCCACCTGGCCACCTCACTGCATCTAACTACCTGTTGTGTTGAGTGAGAACCCACCTCACTGCATCTTAAGTACCTTTACTGTTGAGTGAACCCAGCTCACTGCATCTAACTACCTGTTGTGTTGAGTGAGAACCCACCTCACTGCATATAGCTAGCATACCCCCGAGATGAACAAAATGGACAAACCAGGTAGAGGAAGAGGTAGAGGCAGACCCAGAGGAAGGCCACCAGGCACCGGCAGGTCTGTGGCTGTGCGAGGTGGTGTTGCTGTGATTTCATGCGGACCTGCCCCAAAATACAGTGCTCAGAAGAAGGCACGTGCCATCACTTCCCAAAATCGTGAGGAGGTGATTGAGTATTTAACACAGAACACCTCATCTCCCGCAGCCACCAGCGCTACAACAAGCACCACATCCGCTGCATTTGACACTTCGCAGGAGTTATTTGGTGGTGGTGGTGAAATCACTGATTCCCAGCCACTACTGCAACAACAACAAGAAGGCGCAGGTACACCACCTCATACGTCTGAGTTAGGTGGCGATAGTATGGACGTAACGTGTGTGGATGGGGATGATGGTGGACCACCTGAAGTTGGTGCACTTGAGGAGGTGTCTGAGGAAAGCGCAGCTGGCCAGGAGGATTATGATGACGATTATACGGATACCACATATGTTCCCGGTAGAGGAGATGACCAGGGGGACAGTTCAGAGGAGGAGTCAGAGAGGAGTAGGAGGAGACGACTCCATGATAGAAGCAGAGGGAGCTCGTCCTCAGAAACAGCTGGGGGCAGTGTCCGGTGCCATGTATCGCCAGCTATGGTCAGGGAGCACACATGCCCTTCAACGTCAGCTGCTGC
Organism: Hyperolius riggenbachi; assembly: GCF_040937935.1. NCBI lineage: Eukaryota > Metazoa > Chordata > Amphibia > Anura > Hyperoliidae > Hyperolius > Hyperolius riggenbachi. The sequence continues at coordinate 148,230,321 of NC_090653.1, forward strand.
TGATGCCACCGTAGCGCCATCACCCCAGGGGGCCTCAGCATTTTTTCACGTGTGTGTCTCAGATCGGAGCAAAGCCATTTGTTGTCTCTGCCAGCAAAAATTGAGCCGTGGAAAGGCCAACTCTCACGTAGGGACAAGTGCCTTACGAAGGCACCTGGGGAGAAGGCACAAACAGCTATGGCAAGACCACCTGAGTAAAAGCAGCACTCCTCAAAAGACAAGCCAAACTCCTTCTCCTCTTCCTCCTTCAGGTGCATCGTCTTCATCCACTTTCTCCCTTGCACCTTCACAGCCACCCTCCTCCACACCGCCTCTTCCCTTGAGCGGTTCCTTCTCCTCTGCCCACAGCAGTACCCAGCTGTCCGTGAAGGAAGTATTTGAGCGGAAGAAGCAAATGTCTGCCACTCACCCTCTTGCCCGGCGTCTGACAGCTGGCGTGGCGGAACTATTAGCTCGCCAGCTATTACCATACAAGCTGGTGGAGTCGGAGGCTTTCCTTAAGTTTGTGGCCATTGGTACACCGCAGTGGAAGATACCAGGCCGCAATTATTTTTCTCAAAAGGCCATACCCAAACTGTACCGTGCAGTTGAGAGGCAAGTGGTGTCATCTCTGGCACACAGCGTTGGGTCAAGGGTCCACCTGACCACGGATGCCTGGTCTGCCAAGCACGGGCAGGGCCACTACATTACATACACAGCCCATTGGGTCAACCTGGTGACTGATGGCAGCAAGCAGGGAGTACGTGGCTGCACAGAGGACCGACTTGTCACACCTCCACGGCTTGCAGGCAGGCCTCCAGCCACCTCCTCTCCACCTGCTATCACCGCTTCGCTGTCGTCATCCTACTCCTCCTTGGCTGGTGCCGCCATCTCCTCCCCAGCTACACAGCCCCAGCACCCCAGGGCCTATGCTGCATGCCAGGTGCGATGGTGTCATGCAGTGTTAGACATGTCTTGCCTGAAAGCGGAGAGTCACACTGGAGCAGCTCTCCTGGCTGCTCTTAACAAACAGGTGGAGCAATGGTTGACCCCGCACAAGCTTGAGATCGGCAACGTGGTGTGTGACAACGGCAGCAATCTCATTGCTGCGTTGAATTTGGGAAAGCTGACACACATACCCTGCATGGCACATGTGCTTAATCTGGTCGTGCAAAGATTTGTGTCCAAGTACCCAGGCTTAGAGGACGTCCTGAAGCAGGCCAGGAAGTTGTGTGGGCATTTCAGGCGCTCTTACAAGGCCATGGCACGCTTTGCAGAGATTCAGCGTAGAAACAACTTGCCGGTGAGACGCCTGATTTGCGATAGCCCGACTCGCTGGAATTCCACCCTGCTGATGTTCTCTCGCCTGCTAGACCAGGAGAAAGCCGTCACCCACTACCTGTATCATTACAGTACAAGGACACAATCTGGGAGGATGGGGATGTTGTGGCCCAACAACTGGACACTGATGCGAAATGCATGCAGGGTCATGGAGCCCTTTGAGGAGGTGACCAAACTGGTGAGTCGCGATGAGGGCACCATCAGCGACTTGATCCCCTATGCCTACTTCCTGGAGCGTGCCGTGCGTAGAGTGGTGGATACAGCTGTGGAGGACCGTGAACAAGAAGAGTTAGGGCAGCAGGATTCATTGGAGCCATTTACACACGAACCCGATGTTTCCACAACACCGGCGGCAGCACAGAGGGGGGAGGAGGAGGAAGAAGAGGAGTCGTGTGGGGAAGGAGAGGAGTCAGACTCTAATGATGGTGATGATGAGGAAGGTGTTTCTGTGGAGGAGGAAGAGGCGGCGGAAGGAGAACAACCGCGGCAGCCATCACAGGGGGCTTCTGCTGCTCCACGTTCCCGTGGTATTGTTCGTGGCTGGGGGGAGGAAGAGGAGTTGCGTCCCGTCACTGAGGAAGAGCATGAGGAGATGGAGAGTACCTCTGCATCCAGCTTTGTGCAGATGTCCTCTTTCATGTTGTCCAGCCTGTTGAGGGACCCCCGTATCAAAAAACTCAAGACGAATGACCTGTACTGGGTGGCCACGCTACTAGACCCTCGGTACAGGCACAAAGTGGCGGACCTCTTACCAACTCAACAAAAGGCGGAAAGGATGCAGCACTTGCAGAACAAGCTGTCGATGATGCTTTACAATGCGTTTAAGGGTGATGTGGCTGCACAACGCAATCAAGGTACCACTGGCAGTAACCCTCCTACTCCCAAGTCCACGCAGGCAAGAACAGGACGCTCCAGCGATCTCAGGGTGATGTCGGACATGCGGACGTTCTTTAGTCCAACTCCTCGCCATAGTCCTTCCGGATCCACCCTCCACCAACGCCTGGACCGGCAGGTAGCCGACTACCTGGCCTTGAGTGTGGATGTAGACTCTGCGAAAAGCGACGATGAACCCTTGGACTACTGGTTGCGCAGGCTTGACCTGTGGCCAGAGCTGTCCCAATTTGCCATACAACTCTTCTCTTGCCCTGCCGCAAGCGTCCTGTCAGAAAGGACCTTCAGTGCAGCTGGAGGCATAGTTACTGAGAAGAGAAGTCGCCTAAGTCACGACAGTGTTCAGTACCTGACCTTTATCAAAATGAATGAGGAATGGATCACGGAGGGCTACTGCACGACCGAAGACTAAGTCAGTCCACTCCCCACACACAGCATCTCTGCCTGCAGGCCGCTTGACTGCCTTCTCCGCCACTACCAACAGGGTCCAGGACTCTAGGCGGATTTCTGAATTTTTAAGCCCGCTGCTAGCAGCGGCTGCTACACTAATTTTTCTGGTGCGTGTACATGTGCCCATCCCCCTTCGTGATCATTACCTTGCCGCGGTGAAGGGGCTTGCGCATCACAATGAAGCAATGACCGCCGGCTATTTGAGTGTCTCGGGTGGGGGTGGCACACAAAAGATATTAAGGTCGTTGCTTCATTGTGGTCAGACCAAATTTGATCAGCTGGAAAGTCACTGTTCTGTCATTCAGCTACATCAGCCGGGCAAGCATATGGGCTGAAAAGCCATCATCACCTGCACTCTCGTCACAGTGCGCACCAGTCCAGCACGGCCGTCACTACACAAACGGCTGTTTGCAGTCACTGCATACCTTTCACTGCATCTGTGACTGCACATTATACCTGGCAGTCAGTGCATAACTTGCACTTGAATGGATACACTTTCAAACAATTTAAAAATACAACCATCTAAACTTTCAAACAATTTAAAAATACAACCATCTAAACTTTCAAACAATTTAAAAATACAACCATCTATCATTTTCAAAAATTTTTAAAAAAAGGGCAAAAAAACTTGCCCTCCGTAAAACATTCCTGGCAAATGCTTTCAACTTGGTTTGTCTTCCGCTGGCTCAAGGGTCCATCTGACCACAGATGCCTGGTCGGCAAAGCACGGTCAGGGCAGCTACAGCATGGGTCTCAGCAGGCTCCCACTTCTGGCCGGAATCCAACCTTCATTCCCCGCAGTGACAATGGCAGACTTGCCCTCCATAACGGATTCCCGTTAAAGGATTTAAAGTTAGTTCATTTCAATTAGGGCCGCAAAAGGTCCTCCTGAGTCCTGTATTGTTATTTTTGGTCACTACCTCGGGGCGGGCGTGCATGCCTGCCTGCTTCCCTCCTTGCCTGGATGTGTGGTGGTAGACGTTGATCAGGCTCCAACTCCGGAACGCAATACAAGAGGGAGCTCGTCCTCAGAATCAGCTGGGGGCAGTGTCCGGCGCCATGTATCGCCAGCTATGGCCAGACAGCCAACATGCCCTTCAACGTCAGCTGCTGATGCCACCGTAGCGCCATCAGCCCAGGGGGCTCAGCGGTTTGGAATTTTTTTCACGTGTGTGTCTCAGATCGGAGCAAAGCCATCTGTTGTCTCTGCCAGCAAAAATTGAGCCGTAGAAAGGCCAACTGTCACGTAGGGACAAGTGCTTTACGAAGGCACCTGGAGAGAAGGCACAAACAGCTATGGCAAGAACACCTGAGGAAAAGAAGCACCCCTCAAAAGACAAGCAGCGGAGAACAACCGTGGCAGCCGTCACAGGGGGCTTCTGCTGCTCCACGTTCCCATGGTATTGTTCGTGGCTGGGGGGGAGGAAGAATGGATACACTTTTAAACAATTTAAAAATACAACCATCTAAACTTTCAAACAATTTAAAAATACAACCATCTAAACTTTCAAACAATTTAAAAATACAACCATCTATCATTTTCAAAAAATTTAAAAAAAGGGCAAAAAAACTTGCCCTCCGTAAAACATTCTTGGCAAATGCTTTCGACTTGGTTTGTCTTCCGCTGGCTCAAGGGTCCATCTGACCACAGATGCCTGGTCTGCAAAGCACGGTCAGGGCAGCTACAGCATGGGTCTCAGCAGGCTCCCACTTCGGGCCGCAATCCAACCTTCATTCCCCGCGGTGACAATGGCAGACTTGCCCTCCATAACGGATTCCCGTTAAAGGATTTAAAGTTGATCCATTTCAAATACACAGCAGGGCCTCGAAAGTCCGCCTCCTGTATTGTTATTTTTGATCACTACCTCGGGGCGGGCGTGCATGCCTACCTGCTGCCCTCCTTGGATGTGTAGTGGTAGCCGTTTCTCAGGCTCCACACCGGATTCCATCCCTCATTTCCCGGCCATTACCCGGGGTCACAAATGACAGACTTGCCCGCCTCCATATGATTCTCGTGAAAGGAATGTGGTGTCATCTTTGCCCGCCATAACTGGTTCTCGTTAAAGGATTTAAAGTTAGTTCATTTCAAATACACAGCAGGGCCTCGAAAGTCCGCCTCCTGTATTGTTATTTTTGGTCACTACCTCGGGGTGGGCGTGCATGCCTGCCTGCTTCCCTCCTTGCCTGGATGTGTGGTGGTAGACGTTGATCAGGCTCCAACTCCGGAACGCAATACAAGAGGGAGCTCGTCCTCAGAATCAGCTGGGGGCAGTGTCCGGCGCCATGTATCGCCAGCTATGGCCAGACAGCCAACATGCCCTTCAACGTCAGCTGCTGATGCCACCGTAGCGCCATCAGCCCAGGGGGCTCAGCGGTTTGGAATTTTTTTCACGTGTGTGTCTCAGATCGGAGCTAAGCCATCTGTTGTCTCTGCCAGCAAAAATTGAGCCGTAGAAAGGCCAACTGTCACGTAGGGACAAGTGCTTTACGAAGGCACCTGGAGAGAAGGCACAAACAGCTATGGCAAGAACACCTGAGGAAAAGAAGCACCCCTCAAAAGACAAGCAGCGGAGAACAACCGTGGCAGCCGTCACAGGGGGCTTCTGCTGCTCCACGTTCCCATGGTATTGTTCGTGGCTGGGGGGGAGGAAGAATGGATACACTTTTAAACAATTTAAAAATACAACCATCTAAACTTTCAAACAATTTAAAAATACAACCATCTAAACTTTCAAACAATTTAAAAATACAACCATCTATCATTTTCAAAAAATTTAAAAAAAGGGCAAAAAAACTTGCCCTCCGTAAAACATTCTTGGCAAATGCTTTCGACTTGGTTTGTCTTCCGCTGGCTCAAGGGTCCATCTGACCACAGATGCCTGGTCTGCAAAGCACGGTCAGGGCAGCTACAGCATGGGTCTCAGCAGGCTCCCACTTCGGGCCGCAATCCAACCTTCATTCCCCGCGGTGACAATGGCAGACTTGCCCTCCATAACGGATTCCCGTTAAAGGATTTAAAGTTAATCCATTTCAAATACACAGCAGGGCCTCGAAAGTCCGCCTCCTGTATTGTTATTTTTGATCACTACCTCGGGGCGGGCGTGCATGCCTACCTGCTGCCCTCCTTGGATGTGTAGTGGTAGCCGTTTCTCAGGCTCCACACCGGATTCCATCCCTCATTTCCCGGCCATTACCCGGGGTCACAAATGACAGACTTGCCCGCCTCCATATGATTCTCGTGAAAGGAATGTGGTGTCATCTTTGCCCGCCATAACTGGTTCTCGTTAAAGGATTTAAAGTTAGTTCATTTCAAATACACAGCAGGGCCTCGAAAGTCCGCCTCCTGTATTGTTATTTTTGGTCACTACCTCGGGGCGGGCGTGCATGCCTACCTGCTGCCCTCCTTGGATGTGTGGTGGTAGCCGTTTCTCAGGCTCCACACCGGATTCCATCCCTCATTTCCCGGCCATTACCCGGGGTCACAAATGACAGACTTGCTCGCCTCCATATGATTCTCGTGAAAGGAATGTGGTGTCATCTTTGCCCGCCATAACTGGTTCTCGTTAAAGGATTTAAAGTACATTCATTTCAAATACACAGCAGGGCCTCGAAAGTCCTCCTCCTGTATTGTTATTTTTGGTCACTACCTCGGGGCGGGCGGGCGTGCATGCCTGCCCGCTGCCCTCCTTGGATGTGTAGTGGTAGCCGTTGCTCAGGCTCCACACCGGATTCAAACCTCTCATTCCCCGGCCATTACCCGGGGTCACAATGGCAGACTTGCCCGCCTCCACAGGATTCTCATTGTAGCGGTACTGAACAAGTACACAGCAAGTAGAAAATGTAAATTAAAAACAAAACGTAAGCTTTTTAACAATGCCATGGAAAGTTGAGAAGGAAGTCACACATTACCTGACATCACTGAGTGAGGAAGAGCAATCACGCCATGTTGCGCAGTAGTCCAGCATGGCCGTCACTACACAAACAGCTGTTTGCGGTGCGTTACACAGTGAGTTTGGTGTGTCAGTGTGAAGCAGTACTCTAATTACACTCCCTGTTTGATGTATACACATGCAAGATGTTTGAAAGCACGTTAGGCCTGCAATTTAGCATTCAATGTGATTTCTGCCCTTAAAACGCTGCTTTGCGTCACATCCAGATTTTTCACCGGGACTTTTGGCATGTATCCCACTCCGCCATGCCCCCCTCCAGGTGTTAGACCCCTTGAAACATCTTTTCCATCACTTTTGTGGCCAGCATAATTTTTTCTATTTTTCAAAGTTCGCCTTCCCATTGAAGTCTATTGCGGTTCGCAAATTTTTCCGCGAACCGAACCTTCTGCGGAAGTTCGCGAACCCGGTTTGCGAACCGAAAATCGGAGGTTCGCGACATCTCTAGTAAGAATGGCAGCAATTTAAATATTCCCTCTGAAATCTAGTAGGTGAATTTTGATTGGCTGTTTTAGGCTCCACCCACTTTCCAGAATATTAATTCCAATAACCCAATGACCAACTGTTGCAAGCTTGAGAACCCTACCATTAAAGTGGACCCAAATTAAAAATTAGGGATGGGACGAATCCACAATTTCTTCGAATCCGAATCCGGATCCGAATCTAAAAAGGTTCTCGAATATCTCGAACCTTTCGAATCCCGAATCTAACGAATACTGCACATAAGAATTGTGCGATCCATGGTATAGTTGCCCACAGTATAGGTACCCAGGCATAGGTAGCGAGGTAAAGGTGCCTTCAGTATAGCTAGCTAGGTATGGGTGCCTTCAATATGGGTAGCTTTAAGTACAGGTAGCAAGGTATAGGGGCCTTCAGTATAGGTAGCAAGGTATAGGGGCCCAAAGTATAGGTAGCAGGGTATATGGGCCTTCAGTATAGGTAGCAGGGTATATGGGCCTTCAGTATAGGTAGCAGGGTATATGGGCCTTCAGTAAAGGTAGCAGGGTATATGGGCCTTCAGTAAAGGTAGCAGGGTATATGGGCCTTCAGTATTGGTAGTTAACTAGGTATAGGGGCCTTCAGTATAGGTAGGTAGGTAAAGGGACCTTCAGTATAGGTATATAGGGTATAGGGCCTTAAGTATAGGTAGGTAGGTAGGTATAGGGGCCTTTAGGTAGGTAGGTATAGGGGCCTTTAGGTAGGTAGGTATAGGGGCCCTTGAGGTAGGTAGGTAAAGGGGCCTTCAGTATAGGTAGCAGGGTATAGGGCCTTAAGTATAGGTAGGTATGTAGGTAGGTATAGGGGCCTTTAGGTAGGTAGGTAAAGGGACCTTCAGTATAGGTAGCAGGGTATAGGGCCTTAAGTATAGGTAGGTATGTAGGTAGGTATAGGGGCCTTTAGGAAGATAGGTGTAGGGGCCTTTAGGTAGGTAGGTAAAGGGACCTTCAGTATATGTAGGTAGGTAGGTATAGGGGCCTTTAGGTAGGTGGGTAGGTAGGTGTAGGGGCCTGTAGGTAGGTAGGTATAGGGGCCTTTAGGTAGGTAGGTAGGTATAGGGGCCTTTAGGTAGGTGGGTAGGTAGGTGTAGGGGCCTGTAGGTAGGTAGGTATAGGGGCCTTTAGGTAGGTAGGTAGGTATAGGGGCCTTTAGGTAGGTAGGTGTAGGGGCCTTTAGGTAGGTGGGTAGGTAGGTGTAGGGGCCTTTAGGTAGGTAGGTATAGGGGCCTTTAGGTAGGTAGGTATAGGGGCCTTTACGTAGGTAGGTAGGTAGGTGGGTAGGTAGGTATAGGGGCCTGTAGGTGGGTAGGTAGGTATAGAGGCCTGTAGGTAGGTATACGGGCCTTTAGGTAGGTAGGTATAGGGGCCTGTAGGTGGGTAGGTAGGTATAGGGGCCTGTAGATAGGTAGGTAGGTATACGGGACTTTAGGTAGGTAGGTATAGGGGCCTTTAGGTAGGTAGGTAGGTATAGGGGCCTGTAGGTGGGTAGGCAGGTAGGTAGGTATAGGGGCCTGTAGGTAGGTAGATGGGTGGGTAGGTATAGGGGCCTTTAGGTAGGTAGGTAGGTGGGTAGGTAGGTATAGGGGCCTGTAGGTGGGTAGGTAGGTATAGGGGCCTGTAGGTAGGTATACGGGCCTTTAGGTAGGTAGGTATAGGGACCTGTAGGTGGGTAGGTAGGTATAGGGGCCTGTAGGTAGGTAGATGGGTAGGTAGGTATACGGGACTTTAGGTAGGTAGGTATAGGGGCCTTTAGGTAGGTAGGTAGGTATAGGGGCCTGTAGGTGGGTAGGTAGGTAGGTATAGGGACCTGTAGGTGGGTAGGTAGGTATAGGGGCCTGTAGGTAGGTATAGGGGCCTGTAGGTAGGTATAGGGGCCTTCCCCATGCCTCCTCCGCTCACCGCCAACCCCCCTCCCCGGCCTCCTCCGCTCCCCCCCCCTGCCTCCTCCGCTCACCGTCAACCCCCCCCCCCCCCTGGGCCCCTCCGTCCCCCGTGCCTCCTCCGCTCACCCCTGCATGAGTATCTACTCACCTTTCCGTGGAGCGCAGAGCGGCAGACCTCTTCGATACTTCCCTGTTCCCTCTAGTGGCCGGACCGGCTCTTACTGATGACATCATTGTAAGAGGCGGTCACTAGGGGGAACCAGGAAGTCGGCGAGAGGTCTGCCGCTCTGTGCGCTCCGCTCAGGTGAGTTGATGCTGGCGAACGGAGGAGGCGCGGGGGGGTCGGGGGAGGACGAGTGCGGGCGGGGGGAGCGGCGTATGCGGCGATGCAGCGTCGGGATTCGGCAGATTCGGAAAGTGAAAAATGGCGTCGGGATTCGAATCCACGAATCTCGAATATTTCCCAATATTCGAGGGATTCGTGGATTCGCTGGTTTCGTCGTCCCACCCCTATTAAAAATACAAGATTTCAGAAATAAAATCTATTTTCTAAATTATAATAATAAATAGCAGCCTTTTTTCAGCTGCATGATGCCAAATATAAAATATTTTATATTTATTGGAGGAACCCCTCCCTTCCTTTCAAATTGCCGGGACAGAATCCGGCAAAATGCTAGAGTAGGTGGTGTCCGGCAATGGAGGAATTGCTAATGGCTGCCACCTGTATAACCCTAGTTATTAAAAGAGAAGGGTGAAAAGCATGCACTGAAATGCTCATACGCTTGAAGGAGTGTTTATTTATCTTTGTATGTGTCTGAGAGGTGCAACTAAATATTTGTAATTAAAAAAATGTTTGGTTTGGGTCCGCTTTAACAGTGCAAGAATGGCTGCAGTTTACATTTTCCTATATCTTAATAAAGAGCTGTTGAAAAAATTATAGGTAGTGAAAGGCAGTTCAGTTCTCTTTCACACCAAAAATTGAAAAACGCAACCGTGTTTTGCATTTTGCTTTTGTGGTTTCATTATGTTGTCCTGTTGTTAAAACAGAGAAAATGCAGCAGAACTACAATTGCCTTTTTAGAAATTCCCACAATTCCAATTGTAACTTGAATGTACTTGTGTTTGGAAAATCGCACGCCTTTTCAAAAAACAAAACTGAATGTAGCCGGTGTAAAAGGATCCACATTCTAATTGTTTTGATTTATTTTTTACATAGATGATATAAAAACAATATACAAGTAATCTACTTTTCATGGGTGGCAGTTTTTCTATAAATTTGTCTATATAAATTTTGCTACCTATATTTTTTGTACTACCATAGTACATTTTCTACAATGGTTATTTGGTATAGAGATAAAATGTAGATTTGCATGTCGTTTTTTTATACACACCTTCCGCTATTCAAATTCACTTACCTGAGAGTAGCAGTATATTTGATATAGGTTGCAGGTTTTATATAGGTAACAGATTTTATATAGTTAGCAGATTTTACTTTAACCTTTAGCCGACCGCTCCACGCCAATTGGCGTGAACGCGGCGGCAGCTCCAGGACCGCTCCACGCCGACTGACGTGAGCGGGATTCTATGGGGCTAGCAGGAGATCGCGTGTGCCGATGCGCGCACATCTCCGCTTAGAAGGTGGAGGAAAAGACTTCTTCGACAGTGGGAGGGACGAGTACCTAACAAATTGCATGCAAGCTTGTTAGTGGTAACTAACATCCTCCAAGTGGTAGACAGGTTGTATGTGTGCTCATTGTGTATTTGTATCCCATGAGTGGGGTCTGCACTTTTTTGCAGGTAAGCATTCATCTGTTTTTAAGTAGCGCTGTTCATTTCTTTGCTATGTTTGATTTAATTCTGGTCAGCTGCTCCCACTTGTTAGTTTTTCTTTGGTGTATATGCAGAGCCTCTGTTTGGGTGCAAGGTGCGTTTGCAGTCTCTGGGGGGGCTCAGCGCATCTCTGAGCTGAGGCTATTCAGAGGCGGCCTGGTGATGCGCTGATCCCACTTTTTCTGCGCAGACCCCACCAACAGAGAGCTCTGTTGGTGGGGAGAAAAGGGGGGGGGGGGGCACTTGTGTGCTGAGTTGTGCAAAAAATGGCCAGGGGTGTTTAACACAACGGTCCTCAAGTGGTTAAGGAATACTAATGACAGAAAGGACCAGCACTGTTTGAATTATAAAACCAGGTTTCTGCTTAGGAATTATTTATGGTCACAAGCACTTTTGTTAGTGTTGATATATATTCCTATGATTATAAGAGATCCTGACTGCAGTAAGGCATTTATGGACACTTGCTTAAATATACTGCCATAGAAAATGAACAGTGTTACTTTGCTTAACAAGAAAGATAATGTCCGCAACACAAGGCAATATGATGATAGTGAGCGTGCTAGGGCCCAGAAGATAATATGGAAAAAGAAGGGAAAAGAAAGCCCATAACAACAGCACCACTCAAAGATAAGCAAAATTTATTGATACATAATTGTAATATAATAGGACATTTATTGAATATTCAATTGAATAAAAACACTAAAAACAGGCCACATGTTCCCATTCTTAACAGCTGCAAACAATCCTGCCAAATAAATAAATAAATGACCTAGTCCTAGACAATAGGGTGCATACATGTATTGAACCACTAGATCACATATGTGTGTAGGTCAGGTCTAAATAATTTATTGCTAAATAAATATACCTTTGTGGGCATCAATGAGAGCCCATCAATGGTTGAACCCGGGTTCAGTAAAGTGCAATGGTGAAAAACATATATACAAGAATTAATAACATGAACTACATGTGCCACATAGTAAAATACTAGGGATAACAAGGGATAATATGAAAAAATGGCTGCAAAACAAAACCACATATATATATATATATATCTATCGGAGCAGCCTATATCTAAAGTGCATGAGAGGAATGTGAGCAAGGAAGATACTTAGCCCAGGGATCGATGAAGGAAAGACCAGGCAGTGCGGCTGAAGGTGGGAAAAGGGTCCCCTCAGAACATTCCCAGCAGCTCCGCGGGCGTCACCCCGCTTTGAAAGGAGGAGAGGACCTGTGAAGTGTGCAACGCCAGATCGGCGTTTAAATGCAGCTGGAGGGCGGGCAGCAGCCCAGAAAACGTCGTGCGCCAGACGGAAGTGACGTCACGGAGGCGGAAGTGGTGCGACTAAGCGTATAGGAGGAAAACCAGAAGACCAGGAAGTGAGCACCATGCTGGAGCGCATAGAGAAGAACCATATATGAGCATGTATAACATCCACATACCGCAATAATAATATAAATTTAAAGGCATTACGACCACATCCTGCCTCTGAAACACATATATCTACATGTTGGTACCATATTTCAGAAACCGTCAACAATATGCAGATGTACCTAAAAGAGCAAAATAGCAAACAAAGATGGATTCCAATTGAATTAAAGGGCCACAGTTCAGGCAAAAGGGCAGTCCATAGGCATGTTCCATCCTTAAAGGGTCCCTGTCCAATTTAGGCAGAATCAGAGGTCCAAGTTCCAAAACTCCATTAGTTGAAGAACAACTTTGTACAAAAGTCTGTAAAGGTCCCTCCTGATTCCAGGATAAGTCTTAAAGGGTCCATGCATCAAAAACACCGGCAGGTCTTTGAGGATTTGATGGGGCTGTTACAAGAGAACCAACAAGAGACTTTGGAAACCCAACAGACTATTATAAAGCACTTTTGGAGGACGTTTTAATCTTGGCTAGAAATGCAGATCCACATGAACGCCACCTGCGCACCCGGTAGACCGAATGTAGCTGGGATTGGAAGCCTTACTGCCCCTTCCTATATTAAATTCCTCGATATTAAGATTAAGATCGATATGGATGGACGTTTAAGTACTGATTTATTCCGGGAAGCCAACTTCAGTGAACTCTCTATTGCATTATCAAAGTGCACACACTAAACCCTTACGAAACAATATTCCCACTGGCCAGTTTTTGCGACTACGTCGTATTTGTTCTAATGATGATGATTTTCTCGTACAGGCACAGGGACTATCTACTCGTTTCAGAGAAAGGGGTTACCCGAAGCGGGTCATCTCACAAGCATACCAAAGAGCAAAGACTGCTGACAGACTGGAACTCCTCCATCAAGCTCCTAGACCCTCCAAACAATTGCAAGGAAATGTCCAAACCTTAAAGATAAATTGTGTTCAAGCCATTTTTCTTGAGAAAGAAAGAAATGCAGAGGTCCTCTCAAAGATTGTCTACCTTTGTCATATGTCCTTCGTGACTGCTCCTATTTATGGACCCTTGTTTGACCTCCTTGTATCGGTGTTTTTGATGCATGGACCCTTTAAGACTTATCCTGGAATCAGGAGGGACCTTTACAGACTTTTGTACAAAGTTGTTCTTCAACTAATGGAGTTTTGGAACTTGGACCTCTGATTCTGCCTAAATTGGACAGGGACCCTTTAAGGATGGAACATGCCTATGGACTGCCCTTTTGCCTGAACTGTGGCCCTTTAATTCAATTGGAATCCATCTTTGTTTGCTATTTTGCTCTTTTAGGTACATCTGCATATTGTTGACGGTTTCTGAAATATGGTACCAACATGTAGATATATGTGTTTCAGAGGCAGGATGTGGTCGTAATGCCTTTAAATTTATATTATTATTGCGGTATGTGGATGTTATACATGCTCATATATTTATGTTTTTTACAGGTATGTGAGGGTTTGTAGATTGAGGCGTTTCTTGTCTCTTTCCCCTCCCTCCTTTTTGTCTCTGCATGCACATTCATTCCCTGCCGCGCTTACTCACCTATTGGTTCTTCTCTATGCGCTCCAGCGTGGTGCTCACTTCCTGGTCTTCTGGTTTTCCTCCTATACGCTTAGTCGCATCACTTCCGCCTCCATGACGTCACTTCCGTCTGGCGCACGACGTTTTCTGGGCTGCTGCCCGCCCTCCAGCTGAATTTAAACTCCGATCTGGTGTTGCACACTTCACAGGTCCTCTCCTCCTTTCAAAGCGGGGTGACGCCCGCGGAGCTGCTGGGAATGTTCTGAGGGGACCCTTTTCCCACCTTCAGCCGCACTGCCTGGTCTTTCCTTCATCGATCCCTGGGCTAAGTATCTTCCTTGCGCACATTCCTCTCATGCACTTTAGATATAGGCTGCTCCGATAGATATATATATATATATATATATATATATATATATATATATATATGTGGTTTTGTTTTGCAGCCATTTTTTCATATTATCCCTTGTGGCACATGTAGTTCATGTTATTAATTCTTGTATATATGTTTTTAACCATTGCACTTTACTGAACCCGGGTTCAACCATTGATGGGCTCTCATTGATGCCCACAAAGGTATATTTATTTAGCAATAAATTATTTAGACCTGACCTACACACATATGTGATCTAGTGGTTCAATACATGTATGCACCCTATTGTCTAGGTCATTTATTTATTTATTTGGCAGGATTGTTTGCAGCTGTTAAGAATGGGAACATGTGGTCTGTTTTTAGTGTTTTTATTCAATTGAATATTCAATAAATGTCCTATTATATTACAATTATGTATCAATAAATTTTGCTTATCTTTGAGTGGTGCTGTTGTTATGGGCTTTCTTTTCCCTTCTTTTTCCATCAGTGTTACTTTGCTTCTCAGGGACAGTGGAATGGCTCTTTCTGCCTGTCTGTTTTAAGTTATGGATAGAGGAGCCATATTGTGTTACCTTTGATACTCGCATCTAGAAGATTACAGACCCCAGAGATATTTTATTAGATATTTTATTATGTTTACTCTAATTTTTTCTTTTTAGGTATAATATTTCTATTGCAGTTATATAATGCCTTATCTTAGTCAAATGAAGTTAGTTTTGTCTGTTATGTGTTATCTGTAATATCTTATATCCGGGGGGGGGGAGGCGGGGAGATACTGGGGGAACAGGGGCGTTGCCGGGCTTCTTTCCCCACATACAAAGATGCAGTCTGAAGGTTCAGGAATAGACTGCTGTGGCTTTATGCCACCACCACAAAAGTCCCTAGGTGTTAAGGGGCTAAGACCATCTAGGGGAGGGTATAGGGCAGCTGGAAGGTTGTCTAGGGGGGGTGGGAAGGGGGGGAATTTTTTCTTTCTTCGGTGGTTCACAAAATCAGCTAACTGTAGGCTTGTATTTTCTACATACAATGGCAACTAAAATATGTTCTTTAAATGTAAATGGCCTCAATGAACCTACTAAGCGAGCTCACATTCTTTATTGTTGTCATAAGGAACGGGCTAAAATTATTTTATTACAGGAGACACACTTCATGAAAGGGAAAACACCAGTTATGTCACATAATAGGTACAATCCTCATTGGATTAGCAGTGATTATGAAGGGGGTAAATCCCGAGGTGTAGCAATCGCCTTCCATAGAACTTGTCAATTTGAATTAAAAGATAGCAAGATAGATAAGAATGGGATATTCATATTCATTAAAGTAGTACTCTCAGGAGTTCTTTTCACTATCGCTAGCATTTATTTACCCAACCTAGATCAAAGTAAAGCTTTTAATTCTATTCTCCTACAATTAGATGAATATAAAGAAGGGAGGGTAATTATTGGAGGGGACATTAATTTGACCCTAGATATACTATTGGATACTTCCAGAGGGGTATCCTCTATCTCTAATAAAAAAACTCCGCCTCCTAAAAAAAACTACTTTTTGAACTCCAGCTTGTTGTCATTTTGAGGATTGCTAATCCAAAAACTAAAGACTACACATTTTTCTCCAAACCTCACAAAAGTTACAGTAGAATAGACCTATTCCTAATGCTTTCATGGAAGATTTCCTCACATATTGGTTCACAATTATGGTCCGATCATTCTCCAGTTTTCCTAAAATATAAAATCCCGGGGGTTAAACCCACTCAATTTAACTGGAAACTGAAAACGGTTCTGTTACAGGATCAGGAATGTAGAGCTTGCTTGGCACAGGCATTACAGGACTATATTGCTACCAAT
Organism: Hyperolius riggenbachi; assembly: GCF_040937935.1. NCBI lineage: Eukaryota > Metazoa > Chordata > Amphibia > Anura > Hyperoliidae > Hyperolius > Hyperolius riggenbachi. The sequence goes on from NC_090653.1 coordinate 148,246,294, forward strand.
GTCCAGGGGGAGGAAGTTTCTGCAGTGTCTCAGTGGTATGCTCATAAATGCGTGATGAGAGGGGTTTTAATCCAATTAGGCTCCCAACGAAAAAAAGAAAGAGCATCAAAAATTCTCTCTCTCTTGTCAGAATTACAACGGCTTGAACAGCTACATAAAACTGTAATTTCAGATCAGACCTTTGGGATGTTACAAGAGACTCGTGACTCCCTTAAAATGATTCTAGAACAATCTAGATTAGATAATTTTCGGAGGTACAGAGGGAAGCTTTATGAGCATACTAACAAATGTGGACGTATGTTGGCTTTTTCCTTGAGACAAAAGAGAGCTTCCACATATATACCAACTATCTTCAATGCACAAAAACGTAAGGTACATTCATCAGAGAAAATTGCCGGAGTGTTTCACACATATTATAATTCACTTTATAACTTGCACGTCTCTAACCCCTCCCCAGGACACTTAGAACATTTTATGGCTCATAATAAACTCCCAGCATTGTCCAAAGCGCAAATAGAGACATTAAATGAACCCATTACGGAAGATGAATTCTTTTTAGCAGTTACTTCACTCAAACCGGGAAAAGCGGCGGGCCCTGATGGGTTCTCCTCTGAGTATTTCAAACAATTTAAGGGTCAACTAGCCCCATTATTTACATCAGCTTTTAATGAGGTAGGTATGGGCACCAGTCTCCCTGCAGAAGCGAAGGAAGCCCATATCTCAATCATCCCGAAACCAGGCAAGGACCCCCTTCATAGTTCCAACTATCGACCAATTTCTCTCATTAATGTTGATTAAAAAATTTACTCCAAAATATTAGCCAATCGGTTATTACCTATTATTCCTGACATTATACATCCAGATCAGGTTGGTTTTGTCCCCGGGCGAGAACCTAGAGACAACACCATAAAAACACTTCTCCTTTCTAATTATTTGCAATCAGCTAAAACACCCGCTCTCCTTCTATCACTTGATGCAGAGAAGGCCTTTGATAGGCTTTCTTGGAATTTCTTGAAGGCCTCTCTGACTCAACTTGGTTTTCCACCTGGTTCTAGATTTTTTGATCAAATCTTCGCCCTTTATGACAAACCCACAGCTAAGTTAAAAATAAATGGTCACCTTTCAGATACCACATATATTAATAATGGAACCCGCCAGGGTCGACCGCTTTCTCCCCTATTATATATAGTATCTATGGAACACTTGGCAATAGCTCTCAGAAATAATTTAGATGTACATGGTGTCTCTCTAGGTCGAGATCAATATAAGCTTTCCATCTTTGCTGATGATTTACTACTGTATATTACAAATCCAATAATCTTCCTCCCGAATGTCATTAAAACTATACAAGTGTTTGGGGATCTTAGCAATTTTAAGATTAACACCTCAAAATGTGAAGCACTAAATTTAACACTATCTCCTAGTTTATATAACACCCTGAGAGAAGCTTTCCCCTTTTCATGGAGGGATGATCAAATCACTTATTTAGGCCTAAAAATCACAAAAGATCCTGCTTTTCTTTTTAAGGAAAATGTTCTCTCTTTATTAACTAGATTCCAGGAGGATCTGCAATGATGGAAGTCTGTGTTGCATTCTTGGTCTGGACGTATCAATATCATAAAAATGAACTTGATGCCCAGATTGCTTTACCCCCTCCAGACATTGCCTATCTATATTCCTGCATCTTTTTTTCCGTAAAATCACTTCTTTATGGCTTAACTATATTTGGGGCGGTAAACATCATAGATTAGCCAAGAATATCCTTTATAGAGCGAAAGAGGCAGGCGGCCTAGCCCTTCCAAAACCTTAGTTCTATCAATTAGCCACACATTTAACAAGAATTAGGGACTGGGCACTGGGAACTCGTCAATTGGTGCAGATAGAAAATAGGTTATCAAATATGGGTCTCAAATCCAGGGCCGGGCCGAGGCAGAGGCAAAAGACGCTCCAGCCTCAGGGCGCAGTATAGGAGGGGGCGCCCAACTCACTCAGCTATCATTCCCTATTGTGTTTGAAGCAGAGAGAAATAAGAAAAGGGGAGACATGGCAGTGACTGCAAGCCAAATAACTAGAGATTAAGGTGTTGGGGGCCCTGGGGTGGGGTGCCTCTTATAGCAATCAGTGTGTGCCAGCTGGGGTGGGAGGGATGGAGGGGCGCACTTTGGTGTCTCAGCCTTGGGTGCCGGAGGACCTTGTCCCACCTCTGCTCAAATCATCTTTTTGGGTCTATCCTTCTGATAGAAGATTGTTATCTAGGAAATGGCCAAATATTACTAAATTGACCCTTCAACTATGGTATAGATTACTAAGACAACATAGAGTTTCCTCATATTTTGGACCTCTAACACCTATTTGGAATAATATTGTCTTTCTGTGAGAATCTGCTCAGCTGCCTGTGCAGACAGGCAGCGTTTTGACCACTGTTCACGTCTGCATTCTGCAGGTCTCTTTAAGAGAGACCTTCTGTCAGTTGTGCAGCTTGTGTTGCTGAGGAATTTGCATACATTAGTCATGCAAATCCCTTACCTGCCTTCTTTTGATGACTGGCACTATAAAAGCATTCTGCTCCCAGAATGCTTTGCTGGTCATTTCCCTTTCATGGTCTGTTCCTGATGGACACTCCTGGAGTGTCAGCCATTCCCGTTTGTTAAAGTTATCTTAGTGTAATTCGTGGGAATGCACTAGGCAGTTCCCTAGTGCAGTTAGGATTGCATTATCTGTTTTGCCTGTTCCGTCTGTCTTGTGTTTGGATCGCACAAGCCCTAGCGTTAGCGGCTGTGGATCCTTCTGATTGAGTCTGGAGTGTAGGTTGGAACAGTGGTTGTTTCTGCCTACCTCATCTGTTCTGTCTGCTGTGTGTTTGGATCGCACTCGCCCTAGCGCTAGTGCTGTGGATCCTTCTGTTCTGTCTCCTGGGATCGCGCTAGCAACTTTTCGCTAGCGCTGTGGATCCTTCTGTTCTGTCTCCTGGGATCGCGCTAGCCACTTCTCGCTAGCGCTGTGGATCCTTCTGTTCTGTCTCCTGGGATCGCGCTAGCCACTTTTCGCTAGCGCTGTGGATCCTTCTGTTCTGTCTCCTGAGATCGCGCTAGCCACTTTCCGCTAGTGCTGTGGATCCTTCTGTTCTGCTACTCTGTACCTGGATCACGCTAGCCACTTTCGCTAGTGCTGTGGATCCTATCTCTCGCTTGTCCCTGTTTTCGTGTGTCTGTCTTGTCTGATACGAACGCTTGCTGTAGGCTCGGTGAGGTAACCGTTAAGCAAGCGCTCGCGTTCTCGGTTTCGTGTTTGTCTGTCTTTGGTTAGTTAGGCGTGCTTGTCTCTGTTGTGCGTAACACGCGGAGACCGCGCACGAACGCATGCACTGTTGCGAATGAGTGCGGTGTTCGCGTTCAGCTAGCGTTTGTTATTTTTCTTATCTTTCTCTTTGTATGATTTTCTGTGCCTTTGCTACCCTTGTGCGCTGTCCTGCTCTGTCTTGTGTCTCTATCGGCAATCGCCAATCTTGCGATTGCGTTCCCACTTTGTTTCCGCTGTTGTGTGTTCACTGTCGCTGGGTGGCGGCTAGTTTGGTGCACACACATACATCCTGTCCCTGTGCTCTTTCTCTTTAAGGGCTCTTCAGCCCCATTTTATCGGGTTCTGTACAATTCCCATCTGGCATCTGTGGCTGTGCAGCGGCGGTGTTCACCTGCACTCCGCAGCGCCATCTGCCGGTGGGAATTGCCCTCTGCGGGTGCATAGCACCTAGCCTGGGTTTCCCTAAATTATACGCTGGTGGAGGGTTTTCGTTGTCAGTGCGCGTCTTGTGCGCTGACCACGAAAACGACCCCGCCATCGTTACAGAATGTCCAGCCCAACCAAAATTCCCAGGGCAGAGGGAACCTTCGATTTGTTTCAGATGTCATTGCCTGAGGCAAAGGCATATGTGGATCCTATTATAGGTAGGATCGCACACTACATTAAAGCAGTTAAAAAGTCTGTCCTTGTTCCTGACCCCAACCCATATGGAGATTACCTAGATACTGGGTTGTTTGAACCGCCATTTGCCTCATGGGAGATTGGGGCCTTGTCGGAAGAGTTTGATTTCGATTGGAAAGCCTTTTGCGATTTTTATATCGCAAAGAGCGCAGATGACCTGAATGATTGTCTCGACTCTATGTACCTTTTGATAGATTCTGATGAATGTGATGAGTGTGATGTGGATCTGGTGATTTATGTGTGGCAGACTATTTTGGACGAATTGGACACACACCAACCAATTATTTCCAATAAAGAGACACCATTGTCACATGATTATTCCTGTCTTTCTGGGGTAAAGCAAGTGAGTTTGGACACTGTGCGACCTGAAATGAATGGGTGTGCCTCGACTGTGGACACCTGCGTGAATTCTGATGGAGTTTCTCCCGTTTGTTTAGAGGTTAAATCTGTGCGATCTGATGCCTGTTTCTCAGATGTTCCTGTCGATTGTGATCGGCGTGAGTGTGTCAGTTTTGTCAATGATTTGTGGGATCCCTTGTCATGTAAAAACAGATCTTCTTCTCTCAGTACTACTTTAAGATCCTCCATCTATGATCTTGCTATGGGGAAAATTCCCAAACTATGCAGTTTCAAGAGTAAAATTAATATGATTCCTCATGTTGTTGTCACAACTTCCCCTAACATTGTTCAGTATGAATGCTCAGACCTAGTCAGGTGTGAATGGGAGCCCCCGTTCCAGAAAAAACAGCTCGAAGCGTTGGTGTTTGAATTGGAGAACAATTCAGAGTCGTTTTGTGAGTACTACATGGCCAGAAGTGAATCTGTCTTGAAAGCATGTATAAGTTATGCTTCCGCCGTAAGAGAAAAAAAGGGGTGTGAATTTGACTTTGTGAGTCCGCTGATTTGTATGTGGAAAATGATTCTGAATGAATTACGTGTACGTCATTCAGGTGACGTTTGTAAAGGTACATTGTCAGCTGGCGTTTCTGAGATCCAGCAATCCAGCGTGGAGACCTCAGAATCCCTGTCTTTGGAGTGTTCGGTTTCGCAACCTAAAGCGATTGTGGATTCGCAAATTTTGCGTTCTGTCTCCTCGGATTCGACATCGTTAGCCGAGTCTAAGAATGAGACAGCACTTTGGTTTTGTGAACCTGATACTGAAGCACCTTTGCTTTGTCCAGAGAAGATGTCTCTGAGCCTGCCCTGTATCATGAATAAAGACATAGGCCCTGATTCACAAAGCGGTGATAACTCAGTTATCACGCCTAAAAGACTTTAGGCGTGATAAGCCGTGCAAAGCTGAGTTATCACCGATTTGTGCTGCTCTTCGCGCGAAGCTTCCGCGCGCAAAGTTTTGCGCGCGTAGCGCACCGTGCTGCGCGCGCAAAGTCCCATAGGGCTCAATACACGGTGCGCGCGAAGCACGGTACACTGCGCGCGCAGTGCGGTGCGCTACGCGCACAAAACTTTGCGCGCGGGAGATCGCGGGAGTTTCTTCTTATCACGCCTAAACTGAGTTTAGGCGTGATAAAGGGCTTTTCACAGGCGTGCAAACACTTTGCACCGCTTTGTGAATCAAGCCCATTATGTCCACTTGCATTGACATTTGCGAGTCTGATTCTGAAGTAAGTACTGACTCTCCACCCAGTAATCTGGATGAGTCAATATTACCTTGTTTAAAATCTCCTGCAGTGTCCCTAGAGGCTCGTCTAGGTATTGCAACCATTGTTACCTGTTTCTCTGCTATTTTGGAATTGCAGTCTGGTTTGACTGTTATGGAGGAATTTTCCTGCAGTGAAACGAAACTCAGAAGGCCAGAGTTAGTTTCACTAGATATTTCTGTATATCCCTGTCCTGATGATGAAATTCAGCCTCAGTTTATGGTGGAACCTTCCTTGGGACATCTGCCCTGTCCACAAGATAAAGTTCCAGTTTTACCCTGTAACTAGTGTTGGGCGAACAGTGTTCACCACTGTTCGGGTTCTGCAGAACATCACCCTGTTCGGGTGATGTTCGAGTTCGGCCGAACACCTGATGGTGTTCGGCCAAACTGTTCGGCCATATGGCCGAACTAAGAGCGCATGTGATTGGCCGAACGGGTCACGTGTAGTGTTGGGCGAACATCTAGATGTTCGGGTTCGGGCCGAACATGGCCGCGATGTTCGGGTGTTCGAGCCAAACTCCGAACATAATGGAAGTCAATGGGGACCCGAACTTTCGTGCTTTGTAAAGCCTCCTTACATGCTACACATCCCAAATTTACAGGGTATGTGCACATTGGGAGTGGGTACAAGAGGAAAAAATTTTTTAGCAAAAAGAGATTATAGTTTTTGAGAAAATCGATTTTAAAGTTTCAAAGGGAAAACTGTCTTTTAAATGCGGGAAATGTCTGTTTTCTTTGCACAGGTAACATGCTTTTTGTCGGCATGCAGTCATAAATGTAATACATATAAGAGGTTCCAGGAAAAGGGACCGGTAACGCTAACCCAGCAGCAGCACACGTGATGGAACAGGAGGAGGGTGGCGCAGGAGGAGAAGGCCACGCTTTGAGACACAACAACCCAGGCCTTGCATGAGGACAAGAAGCGTGCGGATAGCAATTTGCATTTTGTCGCCATGCAGTCATAAATGTAATACAGATGAGAGGTTCAATAAACAGGGACCGGAAACGCTAACCCATCACAGATGTTCATTGTTCATGTTACTTGGTTGGGGTCCGGGAGTGTTGCGTAGTCGTTTCCAATCCAGGATTGATTCATTGTAATTTGAGTCAGACGGTCTGCATTTTCGGTGGAGAGGCGGATACGCCGATCTGTGACGATGCCTCCGGCAGCACTGAAACAGCGTTCCGACATAACGCTGGCTGCCGGGCAAGCCAGCACCTCTATTGCGTACATTGCCAGTTTGTGCCAGGTGTCTAGCTTCGATACCCAATAGTTGAAGGGTGCAGATGGATTGTTCAACACAGCTATGCCATCTGACATGTAGTCCTTGACCATCTTCTCCAGGCGATCGGTGTTGGAGGTGGATCTGCACGCTTGCTGTTCTGTGTGCTGCTGCATGGGTGTCAGAAAATTTTCCCACTCCAAGGACACTGCCGATACCATTCCCTTTTGGGCACTAGCTGCGGCTTGTGTTGTTTGCTGCCCTCCTGGTCGTCCTGGGTTTGCGGAAGTCAGTCTGTCGGCGTACAACTGGCTAGAGGAGGGGGAGGATGTCAATCTCCTCTCTAAAGTCTCCACAAGGGCCTGCTGGTATTCTTCCATTTTGACCTGTCTGACTCTTTCTTCAAGCAGTTTTAGAACATTGTGTTTGTACCGTGGATCCAGAAGGGTATAAACCCAGTAATTGGTGTTGTCCAGAATGCCCACAATGCGTGGGTCGCGTTCAATGCAGTCCTAGGCCGAAGAGGTCATAGCCTAGGGTCACAAAAACCTGTTTATTTGGGCAATTTCAATGGTAGTGATGCTGACGTACATAAATCTCAGCCATGGCCGTTAGCAACGTCTGAATTTCACGAAATGTCTCATGCAGGTAGAAGACATATTGTTAGACTTGGATTCCAAAGATGGGGTCCCTACATCTCTGCAAACCAGAGTTACAGGGGTCCAAAATTGGTAAAATCCCCCATAGGCTTTCATTGCCTCCCTATTTCACTTTCCAAAATCTCACATCTTTTCAAAGGGCAATTGCTCAGCAGTGGCAAATTTTCTAGCATTGTAGGGACCCTTAGGGGGAACATGACTGGTGAGTTTCGGGCCCCTAGGCCGAAGAGGTCATAGCCTAGGGTCACAAAAACCTGTTTATTTGGGCTATTTCAATGGTAGTGATGGTGACGTACATAAATCTCAGCCATGGCCGTTAGCAACGTCTGAATTTCACGAAATGTCTCATGCAGGTAGAAGACATATTGTTAGACTTGGATTCCAAAGATGGGGTCCCTACATCTCTGCAAACCAGAGTTACAGGGGTCCAAAATTGGTAAAGTCCTCCATAGGCTTTCATTGCCTCCCTATTTCACTTTCCAAAATCTCACATCTTTTCAAAGGGCAATTGCTCAGCAGTGGCAAATTTTCTAGCATTGTAGGGACCCTTAGGGGGAACATGACTGGTGAGTTTCGGGCCCCTAGGCCGAAGAGGTCATAGCCTAGGGTCACAAAAACCTGTTTATTTGGGCTATTTCAATGGTAGTAATGGTGACGTACATAAATCTCAGCCATGGCCGTTAGCAACGTCTGAATTTCACGAAATGTCTCATGCAGGTAGAAGACATATTGTTAGACTTGGATTCCAAAGATGGGGTCCCTACATCTCTGCAAACCAGAGTTACAGGGGTCCAAAATTGGTAAAATCCCCCATAGGCTTTCATTGCCTCCCTATTTCACTTTCCAAAATCTCACATCTTTTCAAAGGGCAATTGCTCAGCAGTGGCAAATTTTCTAGCATTGTTGGGACCCTTAGGGGGAACATGACTGGTGAGTTTCGGGCCCCTAGGCCGAAGAGGTCATAGCCTAGGGTCACAAAAACCTGTTTATTTGGGCAATTTCAATGGTAGTGATGCTGACGTACATAAATCTCAGCCATGGCCGTTAGCAAAGTCTGAATTTCACGAAATGTCTCATGCAGGTAGAAGACATATTGTTAGACTTGGATTCCAAAGATGGGGTCCCTACATCTCTGCAAACCAGAGTTACAGGGGTGCAAAATTGGTAAAATCCCCCATAGGCTTTCATTGCCTCCCTATTTCACTTTCCAAAATCTCACATCTTTTCAAAGGGCAATGGCTCAGCAGTACCAAATTTTCTAGCATTGTAGGGACTCTTAGGGGGATCATGACTGGTGAGTTTTGCCACTGCTGAGCCATTGCCCTTTGAAATGGTGTGAGATTTTGGAACGGTAAATAGTAGGCCCAATGAAAGCCTATGGGGGATTTTACCAATTTTGGAGCCCTGTAACTCTGGTTTGCAGAGATGTAGAGACCCCATCTTTGGAATCCAAGTCTAACAATATGTCTTCTACCTGCATGAGACATTTCGTGAAATTCAGACGTTGCTAACGGCCATGGCTGAGATTTATGTACGTCAGCATCACTACCATTGAAATAGCCCAAATAAACAGGTTTTTGTGACCCTAGGCTATGACCTCTTCGGCCTAGGGGCCCGAAACTTACCAGTCATGTTCCCCCTAAGGGTCCCTACAATGCTAGGAAATTTGCCACTGCTGAGCAATTGCCCTTTGAAAAGATGTGAGATTTTGGAAAGTGAAATAGGGAGGCAATGAAAGCCTATGGGGGATTTTACCAATTTTGGACCACTGTAACTCTGGTTTGCAGAGATGTAGGGACCCCATCTTTGGAATCCAAGTCTAACAATATGTCTTCTACCTGCATGAGACATTTCGTGAAATTCAGACGTTGCTAACGGCCATGGCTGAGATTTATGTACGTCACCATCACTACCATTGAAATAGCCCAAATAAACAGGTTTTTGTGACCCTAGGCTATGACCTCTTCGGCCTAGGGGCCCGAAACTCACCAGTCATGTTCCCCCTAAGGGTCCCTACAATGCTAGAAAATTTGCCACTGCTGAGCAATTGCCCTTTGAAAAGATGTGAGATTTTGGAAAGTGAAATAGGGAGGCAATGAAAGCCTATGGGGGATTTTACCAATTTTGGACCGCTGTAACTCTGGTTTGCAGAGATGTAGGGACCCCATCTTTGGAATCCAAGTCTAACAATATGTCTTCTACCTGCATGAGACATTTCGTGAAATTCAGACGTTGCTAACGGCCATGGTTGAGATTTATGTACGTCACCATCACTACCATTGAAATAGCCCAAATAAACAGGTTTTTGTGACCCTAGGCTATGACCTCTTCGGCCTAGGGGCCCGAAACTTACCAGTCATGTTCCCCCTAAGGGTCCCTATAATGCTAGAAAATTTGCCACTGCTGAGCAATTGCCCTTTGAAAAGATGTGAGATTTTGGAAAGTGAAATAGGGAGGCAATGAAAGCCTATGGGGGATTTTACCAATTTTGGACCCCTGTAACTCTGGTTTGCAGAGATGTAGGGACCCCATCTTTGGAATCCAAGTCTAACAATATGTCTTCTACCTGCATGAGACATTTCGTGAAATTCAGACGTTGCTAACGGCCATGGCTGAGATTTATGTACGTCAGCATCACTACCATTGAAATTGCCCAAATAAACAGGTTTTTGTGACCCTAGGCTATGACCTCTTCGGCCTAGGACTGCATTGAACGCGACCCACACATTGTGCGCATTCTGGACAACACCAATTACTGGGTTTATACCCTTCTGGATCCACGGTACAAACACAATGTTCCAAAACTGCTTGAAGAAAGAGTCAGAAAGGTCAAAATGGAAGAATACCAGCAGGCCCTTGTGGAGACTTTAGAGAGGAGATTGACATCCTCCCCCTCCTCTAGCCAGTTGTACGCCGACAGACTGACGTCCGCAAACCCAGGACGACCAGGAGGGCAGCAAACAACACAAGCTGCAGCTAGTGCCCAAAAGGGAATGGTATCGGCAGTGTCCTTGGAGTGGGAAAATTTTCTGACACCCATGCAGCAGCACACAGAACAGCAAGCGTGCAGATCCACCTCCAACACCGATCGCCTGGAGAAGATGGTCAAGGACTACATGTCAGATGGCATAGCTGTGTTGAACAATCCATCTGCACCCTTCAACTATTGGGTATCGAAGCTAGACACCTGGCACAAACTGGCAATGTACGCAATAGAGGTGCTGGCTTGCCCGGCAGCCAGCATTATGTCGGAACGCTGTTTCAGTGCTGCCGGAGGCATCGTCACAGATCAGCGTATCCGCCTCTCCACAGAAAATGCAGACCGTCTGACTCAAATTAAAATGAATCAATCCTGGATTGGAAACGACTACGCAACACTCCCGGACCCCAACCAAGTAACATGAACAATGAACATCTGTGATGGGTTAGCGTTTCCGGTCCCTGTTTATTGAACCTCTCATCTGTATTACATTTATGACTGCATGGCGACAAAATGCAAATTGCTATCCGCACGCTTCTTGTCCTCATGCAAGGCCTGGGTTGTTGTGTCTCAAAGCGTGGCCTTCTCCTCCTGCGCCACCCTCCTCCTGTTCCATCACGTGTGCTGCTGCTGGGTTAGCGTTACCGGTCCCTTTTCCTGGAACCTCTTATATGTATTACATTTATGACTGCATGCCGACAAAAAGCATGTTACCTGTGCAAAGAAAACAGACATTTCCCGCATTTAAAAGACAGTTTTCCCTTTGAAACTTTAAAATCGATTTTCTCAAAAACTATAAGCTCTTTTTGCTAAAAAAAATTTCCTCTTGTACCCACTCCCAAGGTGCACATACCCTGCAAATTTGGGGTATGTAGCATGTAAGGAAGCTTTACAAAGCACGAAAGTTCGGGTCCCCATTGACTTCCATTATGTTCGGAGTTCGGGTCGAACACCCGAAGATCGCGGTGATGTTCGGCGAACGTTCGCGAACCCGAACATCTAGGTGTTCACCCAACACTACCTGTAACATGGATAGTTCAGAATCCTTCCTAGAAAACTTGATAAATGATGTTCCTGAGGTCTTGTTTGATGTTCTGGAGGTCTCCGAGTTGCTCCCAAAGGGTGCAGAACTTGTAGGAGATGTCTCCTGCCCCCCAAGTCCTTCTGAGGTGTTACCCTCTTCCGTAGGCATTGCTGCCTTGCTGGCTACCTTTTCAACTCTGATGGAGCTTCACTCATATGTAGTCAATGATGATATTATTGTCACAGAAATTTCTGAATTTGTATCCGAGTCTTCTTTTGAAAGTCCAGTGCCTGTGATCTCCACTCATGATGATTCTCTGCCCGGTACTGGTTTTTGTCTTGTCGTGCCGGACTCTGCGGTTGGCAGTTCCCCGACATGTCCTGAGGTTTCTCCTGTGCTGGTGTACCCCAGTGTGCTCTGTGACCCAGAAAGCCCAAGTGTGCCTCGGTTACCAGCGTACTCAGATGCTTCCTCGGTGGAGACATGCTCTGATATGGCCTGCCTGCTCTCATGCCCAGAAGTGGTCCCTGAAAGTCTTGATCTTGATGGGTGTCCTCGTAATTCTGAATCCGGAATTGTCATTGGTTCCATGGGGGTTCTTGGTAATTCTCCATGTGAGCCTGGTGATTGTTCTGCCCTCTTGGGATCTCTGTGGAGCTTCAAAAGGTTCTGGGAGATTCCGGGAGAAATTTTGCTTGGTACCCTGGATAAGATCAACGGTGGCTTTTGTGTTGTAAGGGACACTTCGAACAGGTATTGTGGCAGGTTTGGTATTTTCGGACGCTCCTTGGAAGGTGGTGGGTATTGTCTGGAGGGTGTCGATGGCTTCTTCTCTGGCGTTCACAGTCCTGATGGGTGTTATACTGAGACTGGTAGTACTGATGGGCATGTTTCAGTGGCTTCTGTTTCCGATGAGGTCGGTTTCGAGTGGACTGACTCTGGAATTGGACCTTGTCGGGCTGCCCCGACCTTCATGAGTCTTCTGTTAGAGTGGTTTGGAGATATCAGTTTTGAGGGTCGTCTGGAATTCGACCCTAGAAGGGGGGGTACTGTGAGAATCTGCTCAGCTGCCTGTGCAGACAGGCAGCGTTTTGACCACTGTTCACGTCTGCATTCTGCAGGTCTCTTTAAGAGAGACCTTCTGTCAGTTGTGCAGCTTGTGTTGCTGAGGAATTCGCATACATTAGTCATGCAAATCCCTTACCTGCCTTCTTTTGATGACTGGCACTATAAAAGCATTCTGCTCCCAGAATGCTTTGCTGGACATTTCCCTTTCATGGTCTGTTCCTGATGGACACTCCTGGAGTGTCAGCCATTCCCGTTTGTTAAAGTTATCTTAGTGTAATTCGTGGGAATGCACTAGGCAGTTCCCTAGTGCAGTTAGGATTGCATTATCTGTTTTGCCTGTTCCGTCTGTCTTGTGTTTGGATCGCACAAGCCCTAGCGTTAGCGGCTGTGGATCCTTCTGATTGAGTCTGGAGTGTAGGTTGGAACAGCGGTTGTTTCTGCCTACCTCATCTGTTCTGTCTGCCGTGTGTTTGGATTGCACTCGCCCTAGCGCTAGTGCTGTGGATCGTTCTGTTCTGTCTCCTGGGATCGCGCTAGCCACTTTTCGCTAGCGCTGTGGATCCTTCTGTTCTGTCTCCTGGGATCGCGCTAGCCACTTTTCGCTAGCGCTGTGGATCCTTCTGTTCTGTCTCCTGGGATTGCGCTAGCCACTTTCCGCTAGTGCTGTGGATCCTTCTGTTCTGCTACTCTGTACCTGGATCGCGCTAACCACTTTCGCTAGTGCTGTGGATCCTATCTCTCGCTTGTCCCTGTTTTCGTGTGTCTGTCTTGTCTGATACGAACGCTTGCTGTAGGCTCGGTGAGGTAACCGTTAAGCAAGCGCTCGCGTTCTCTGTTTCGTGTTTGTCTGTCTTTGGTTAGTTAGGCGTGCTTGTCTCTGTTGTGCGTAACACACGGAGACCGCGCACGAACGCGTGCACTGTTGCGAATGAGTGCGGTGTTCGTGTTCAGCTAGCGTTTGTTATTTTCCTTATCTTTCTCTTTGTATGATTTTCTGTGCCTTTGCTACCCTTGTGCGCTGTCCTGCTCTGTCTTGTGTCTCTATCGGCAATCGCCAATCTTGCGATTGCGTTCCCACTTTGTTTCCGCTGTTGTGTGTTCACTGTCGCTGGGTGGCGGCTAGTTTGGTGCACACACATACATCCTGTCCCTGTGCTCTTTAAGGGCTCTTCAGCCCCGTTTTATCGGGTTCTGTACAATTCCCATCTGGCATCTGTGGCTGTGCAGTGGCGGTGTTCGCCTGCACTCCGCAGCGCCATCTGCCGGTGGGAATTGCCCTCTGCGGGTGCATAGCACCTAGCCTGGATTTCCCTAAATTATACGCTGGTGGAGGGTTTTCGTTGTCAGTGCACGTCTTGTGCGCTGGCCACGAAAACGACCCCGCCATCGTTACACTTCCCTCCCGGTTTTGGCTATTCATACGTGATTCGGACAGCTATGGGTGATCAGCTAACATTAAGGGACTTAATGCCTTAAAATTTGACACCAACTAGGCAAGAGCTACAATCTAGAGGAAATATATCTACTATCCCACAGTTTGAGTACCTCCAGCTGGTACATTTTCTTAGACAATGTCTGAAGGGGGGATATTTGAATAGAGAACTTACTGAGGTGGAGAAACAACTCTTCTCTACCCCTCCTGAAAAAAAAAAGCAATCTCAATTTACTATAACATGTTGAGGGATATGACATATGATTCCTTGCCAGTATATATCACCAAATGGCATACTGAAATGGACATGAATTTCACAGATAAAGAATGGGAGAAAGCTTTTATTTTTGCCAACATGTCATCCATTTCAAATAGAAGGAAGGAAAACGCATTTAAAATTTTGTCTAGATGGTATAAAGTTCCTGTGGTCTTACACAAAATATATCCAGAAGAATCCTCATTGTGCTGGAGATGCCTTCAGGAGGAGGGAACAATGGTACACGTTTGGTATTCTTGTTCTAAATTGCAACAGTTTTGGACTAATATATGTTAAATTATTATAGATTGTCTAAATATAGACATTGACAATTCTCCCCAAACACTGCTGCTGCTAATGCTCTCTATGCCGATCCGTAAGTTTAAAAAATCCATATTAAGACATTTTTTATCAGCAGCTCGTCTTACGATTCCTAAATTTTGGAAAACTACCAAGATCCCATTTATTGCGGATTGGCACAGAGAGATGCAATATATTGAACACATGGAACAATTGGTTCAAGAAACACACAATAGAAAATTATCACATGCTGACTCATGGTTAATGTGGCATATATATCTGGAATCAGACGAGGGCAAAGAAATGTTAAGGTCTTAAAAGAGAAAAGGAGTTCTGGGGAAGTGGGGGAGTACGTTGCCCAGATTTGGATGAACTCCAACTACCTTAAATTTTGGATGATAAATGAGCTCATCAGCTGGTAGGAAGACCTGTTCGTAAATACTGACTGCTGCAGATAGTCTACTCAGTTATTATAATACCTAATAAATGTTCGCCTGTGACCCACCGAAGGGGAACACCGGGGGAAGGGGAGGGGGGCGAGGTTGGGATTAAGGGGGGGGGGGGGGAATTTAGAAGATGTATAATATGCTGTTGTTCTTGATTAATAGCACTTTGCCCTTTTTTTCACTTTTGCACTTATGATGTGATTATAATTTTCAGAATGTGTATCTGTATACTTGTGATATATTTCACTTTGCACAAAATAGCCTTTTGTACTTGTAAATCTATGCAACACTTCTTATTCCAATAAAAACTTTTTGAATTAAAAAAAAAGTAATTATTTATGGTATACGTGACTACATGTGTGGTTGGGGTGTGATTTGAGGTGAGCGAACTGAGAACCAATAGCTGTAGACTTCGGTTGGCTTGGCGCCTGCCACATACTGTGGCGGTTACTCGGGCGCTGTGAAGAAACCCGCCCGTCAAAGGCCAATCAGGAAAGCAGTCATTCATTGGAAAGGAACCAATCCTCTCGCGGTCCTGCCTGATGACAGGTAGCCAATCGCCAGCTACGTAAGTTTGGCAGGAAGGTTGTTAACCTCCTGGACGTTACGCACGCCGGAGGATTTGCAGCCGACAGTCCCCCAGAATGATTTTTTGCGATCGGATAGTTGTAATAGCTTCAGCTAGCACTAGGCTAGCTAGCAGTGGTGGTTGGCATCCTTAGATTACTTTTGACCCCCCGATCACTGCTAAATACATTACCCACCCTGGATCCAGCGATCGGCGCAGCCTCTCCGGACAGCTTCGCTCTTCTCTATGGGGAGGATCGAACATGACGTCATGATGTCGCCGATGTCATGACTTCATGCGCAGACCCGATCCTCCCCATAAAGAGGACCGGAGATGTGCAGGGAGGCTGCGCGATAGCTGGATCCAGGGGGGTAATGTATTTAGCGGTGATCGGGGGGTCAAAAGTAATCTAAGGATGCCAACCACCACTGCTAGCTAGCCTAGTACTAGCTGAAGATATTACAACTATCCGATCGCAAAAAATCATCCTGGGGACAGCCGGCGGTATGCCCACCGCTAAGGGTTAAACAATAGCAGCTCTGCCTTTCCACCCGCCTCCTCCATTCTGACCAATAGGAGCGAGTTGTCCGTTGCCAGCGGCTTCGACTTCTATATAAGCAGCAGAGCGCAGCGGTTGGGACAGTTGCTTTTGCAGGTTGAAAGCAGGTGTGTGATAGACGCTGTACAGAAACACCTAATCCAGCAACATGAGTGAGATAGAACATCTGCAGGCTGGACAGTGCGGCAACCAGATTGGGGCCAAGGTGAGACATCGGGCTGTCTTCAGAGCTGGTTGGCCTATCTCTCTGCATGTCCACATCCCATACCACTCCACACGATCCGCACCATCAATGGTCCATCTTTATTATTCAATCCATAAATGACATAATAAAATCTGTGTAGGTAAGTATAAGGTATTACACTTACCTACATATTTTATTATGTCATTTATGGATTGCATATACTTGTGACTCCAAAGTAGATCTCGGCACATCGGAGACCATTGGTGCAGAAGCAATTTACTAAATGTCCCCATCCTATAGGCATACAATAGAAATGGCTGGGGGTTAGAGAGAGCACATGACTTATTGTAATGATACTACCTGATCCGCGCGCCCGCAATGTCCCTCATACTTCCGGCTTGCGATCCACACGCTCCTCTTCCGGCGGGCGTGTGCGTTCCAAGCGGCACACGGACAGTGCGCGCTCAGCCTATGAGAGCAGGCGGCGTGCATTCCGCAGCTGACGTCATTCGGCCTTCTTAAGGCAGTAGGGGACGCCGCGCCGATTATAGCGAAAGCTAAGGCTTGCTAGGCACAGAGTTAGTCTCTATTTGTTACTGCAGCTGAGCTCTGTTTTCTGTTATGTAATTCTGTGTACCGACCTGATTACATTATCTGACCAATCCGATTGCCTGACTCTTTAACCTGTATCTGATATCCTGTGTACCGACCCAATTACGTTATCCGATTGCCTGACACTCAATACCTGTATCTGATATCCTGTGTGCCGACCCGATTGCGCTAACCGACTATCCGATTGCCTGACTTTCAGTACCTGTATCTGATATCCTGTGTGCCGACCCGATGACATTATCTGACTGTCCGATTGCCTGACTCTCAAAACCTGTATCTGATATCCTGTGTGCCAACCCGATTACATATTTTTCTATCCGATTGCCTGAGGTTCCTACCTAGTCATTATTTGTGTGTGACCCGATCTGTGTGTTGTGTGAGCTTCCGCTGACATTTGTCTCTCTGTTTATATTGTCAGTCCGCACAAGGATTACCATGCTCTAAACACCTACTGTCTCACTATTGCTATCAATAAACTCATACACGTCTATAGGTATCCTCTGCCTCACTCTCAGGGCTCGGCTACCTTGCTACGGCCGGCCAGCCCTTACATTATAATCGGCCCAAAAAACTTTTATCAATATGGAGGACCTGCAGCGGCAGATTGATAGTTTGACAGAGGCAATGAAAGGCCTCGCTGATATGGTCACTCCGCTGGTTCAGGCTCCGGCACAAGCTCAGGCTCAGGCCCAAGCTCAGGCCCAAGCCCAGGCTGCAGCAGATGCTGCTGCTGCAGATCCTGAACCCATGAATGGGGGGCCACCCGAACCTCCTGTGGATCCTGTTGCACCTCAGGGCCCCGTGGGGCAGGTTTCGGAGCCCAAGTTGCCTCTGCCTGAGAAGTTCTCAGGAGACCGCAGTACTTTCAGCAATTTTAAAAATTCCTGCCTTATGTAGTTTTTTGTGAGACCTAGGTCCTCTGGCTCAGAAATCCAGAAAGTGGCTTTGGTAATTTCAATGTTACAGGCCTGGGCATTTAGCCTGCCACAAGAGCATCCAGCCCTTTCTTCAGTGGAAGAATTCTTTTACCCACATGAGTGTTCTATATTCTGATCCTGACATCACTGCTACCGCTGCACAGAAACTTCGGGGTCTAAAACGGGGTAGGAACACGGCAGAAGTCTATGCCGCTGAATTTAGGAGATGGTCGTTAAACTCACGCTGGAATGACCCAGCGCTGTTAGATCAGTTTGTTCACGGGCTGTCTGAATCTGTCAAAGACCTATTGGTCAACTATCCACCCTCGGCTTCTTTAGATGAAGCAATAACACTTGCTATCAGGGTGGATCGCCGTTTGCAACAGCGTTGTCAGGAACGCTCAACGGCTGGTAGCTTTGCTCCCTCTTTTTCTCAACCAATACCTCCCTCAACTACTTCAGAGGAACCCATGCAATTTGGGTCCTCCAAGTTGTCAGTTGCAGAAAAAGCTTGGAGACGAGCTCAGGGTCTGTGCTTATATTGTGGTGGTGCAGGGCATTTGGTTCGTAACTATCCTGAGAAGAAGTCGGGAAACTCCAGCGCCTAAGGGGGTTAGCTGGAGCTAACTTGGGCGGGCAGATTCTTCCTTCAAATATGCAAAGTCTTTTAGTACCTTTCTGTATTGACTGGCAAAAGAAAGAACTTACTGGGCATGCTTTTTATTGATAGTGGGGCCGCAGGGAATTTCCTGGACTTCTCCTTAGCACAACGATTAAACATTCCCGCTTTGCCCCTGGAAAACCAAATTCAGGTCACTGCCATTGACGACTCACCATTACAACTGGGGCAACCCATGGCAATCACTCCTGAGTTGACCCTTAAGATTGGGGTGTTACACGCTGAGAAAATTATATTTTTCCTCCTGAGTATGCAATCCGCTCCCTTAGTGCTGGGAATGCCATGGTTGAAAAAACACAACCCGGTATTAGACTGGCAGACAGGACAGCTTGTCAAATGGTCTGGGTTCTGTCAGGCCCACTGTTTCCCCACCTTACCACTTCTCAGTACCCAGTTATCTCGTCATCAAATTCCCGAAGCCTACAGTTCCTTTGCTGATGTCTTTTCTCCCTGTGCAGCAGATGAATTACCCCCACATCGCCCTTACGACTGCCCCATCGATCTGTTGTCCGGAACCATGCCCCCTCGTGGTCATTTGTTTAAGCTGTCAGGACCAGAAAGAACTGCCATGAGAACTTATATCAAGGAGAATCTCGAAAAGGGCTTCATCCAACCCTCCAATTCTCCTGCGGGGGCTGTTTTTTTCTTCGTCGAGAAGAAAGACGGTGGTCTCAGGCCCTGTATCGATTATAGGGGACTAAACAAAATAACGATAAAAAATCGTTATCCACTTCCGCTAATCGATGATTTATTTGGGCAGATCTCTGGAGCGCAGATTTTTACTAAATTAGACCTTCGAGGTGCTTATAACCTCATCCGTATCCGCCAAGGGGATGAGTGGAAGACTGCATTCAATACGCTCGATGGGCATTATGAATATTTAGTTATGCCATTTGGGCTCTGCAATGGCCCTGCAGTCTTTCAGGAATTTGTAAATGAGGTGTTGAGAGATTTCTTAGGGAGATTTGTGATTGTCTATTTAGATGATATCTTGATTTATTCCCCTTCTCTATCGATCCACCATGATCACATCCGGGCAGTCCTCCGGAAATTGAGGGAAAATAGTTTGTATGCCAAATTGGAAAAGTGTACATTTGAGACCGATCTAGTTCCCTTTTTGGGATATACTGTATTGTCTCTAATGGTGAGCTGACTATGGATCCAGCCAAAGTTTCGGCGGTCCTCAACTGGCCCCAGCCTATTGACCTGAAGTCTCTGCAGAGGTTTTTAGGCTTTGCTAACTTCTATAGAAAGTTCATCAAAGGGTTCTCTGTCAAAGTGGCACCTTTGACCGACCTGACCAAAAAAGGGGCTGACCCTGCTCAATGGTCTCCATGGGCTCATCAGGCTTTTGAAGCCTTCTGTACAGCTCCAATTTTTGTGCACCCTGATATTACTCGTCCCTTTATTATAGAGGTCGACGCCTCTGAATTGGGGGTAGGGGCAGTCCTTTCTCAGTATGTGGGCTCTCCTGAAAAACTACATCCCTGTGCTTTTTTTTCGAAAACATTATCTTCAGCGGAACAGAATTATGATATAGGCAACAGGGAGTTATTGGGCATTAAATGGGCATTTGAGGAATGGAGGCATTGGCTGGAGGGAGCTAACCACCCCATCACGGTATTCACGGACCACAAAAACCTAGAATACATCGAGTCCGCAAAAAGGTTGAATCCTAGACAGGCTAGATGGGCCCTATTCTTCACGATATTTAAGTTCACCATCACATATAAAGAGGGCACCAAAAACGTCAAAGCTGATGCCCCTTTCACGTTATTTCTCTCCCGATCCACTCAGTGACCAGAGCCCGGAGCCCATTGTTCCCACTCAGTGTATCGTCGCAGCTATGAGTACTCCCAATCCCGAGGAAGATCCTCCAGACAAACCCGCAGATTGTTTATATGTCCCACCACAGTTAAGACTTAAGGTGTTGCAGCAGTTTCATGAAAGTAAAACTGCAGGTCACCCAGGTCAGACTAAAACACTTGAACTCCTGTCTCGACCTAGTCTGGTGGCCCTCTTTAGCTCGTGATTCACGGGCGTTTGTCAGCTCATGTTCCATTTGCGCTCGTAATAAGGCTTCCAGAACTGCTCCCACTGGGTCCCTCCATCCACTACCCATACCATCCAAACCATGGTCAGACATATCCATGGATTTCATTGTAGATTTACCATCATCTAAGGAATACATTGTGATTTGGGTAATCGTGGATCGTTTTAGTAAAATGTCACATTTTATCCCATTGCCCAGATTACCATCTGCCAAAGAGCTGGCTGACCTTTTCATCACTCACGTATTCCGTCTACACGGTATTCCTGAAAGGGTCGTTTTTGACAGAGGGGTCCAGTTTGTCTCTCAGTTCTGGCGTTCATTCTGCTCTCGCCTAGGAATCCGCTTGTCATTTTCATCAGGGTTCCACCCAGAAACGAACGGCCAGACTGAGAGAACAAACCAGTCCTTAGAGCAGTATCTATGCTGTTTTGTCTCCAGCAACCAGGAAGAGTGGGCAGAATATCTGCCATTCGCAGAGTTCGCTTTTAATAATGGGATAAACACCTCCACAGGCATGTCCCCTTTCAAAGTGGTCACCGGTCACCCTAAATTCTCTTCTCTATCTGAACAAACCTCTAATTTACCCTTATTAGAGGACTGGTTGTTGCATATCTCATCAGTATGGGAAAAAGTTAAAGTGAACTTGCAGAATTCCATCAGGAAACAGAAATTGTCTTTCGACAAACACAGGTCACCAGAGCCAGAATTCTTGCCGGGAGATTTGGTGTGGGTTTCTACTAAACATATCCCTTTGCGGCAAACCTCATCGAAATTAGGACCCCGTTATATTGGTCCTTTTCCTATCATGAAAAAATTAAATAGGGTTGCATACAAAGTAAAATTACCTTATTCCCTGAAAGTTGGGAATTCCTTCCATGTTAAAACCGGCAAAAAATTCTTGGATGTCGTCCTCCCCTCCTCCACCTTCGACAGTGGAGGGTGAAACTAAATATGAAATTTTGGACTCTAGGAAAGTCAGAAATTCCCTACAGTACTTGATTGACTGGAGGGGGTATGGGCCGGAAGAGAGGTGTTGGGTTCCGGCCCATCTGGTACATGCTCAGGAGTTGGTTCAGGAATTTCATACCAAGTTTCCTAATAAACCAGGTTTGGAGTGCCCGGGGATCACTCCTCAGGGGAAGGGGGGGGGGTACTGTAATGATACTACCTGATCCGCGCGCCCATGATGTCCCTCATACTTCCGGCTTGCGATCCACACGCTCCTCTTCCAGCGGGCGTGTGCGTTCCAAGCGGCACACGGACAGTGCGCGCTCAGCCTATGCGAGCAGGCGGCGTGCATTCCGCAGCTGACGTCACTCGGCCTTCTTAAGGCAGTAGGGGATGCCGCGCCGATTATAGCGAAAGCTAAGGCTTGCTAGGCGCAGAGTTAGTCTCTATTTGTTACTGTAGCTGAGCTCTGTTTTCTGTTATGTAATTCTGTGTACCGACCTGATTACATTATCTGACCAATCCGATTGCCTGACTCTTTAACCTGTATCTGATATCCTGTGTACCGACCCGATTACGTTATCCGACTATCCGATTGCCTGACACTCAATACCTGTATGTGATATCCTGTGTGCCGACCCGATTACGCTAACCGACTATCCGATTGCCTGACTTTCAGTACCTGTATCTGATATCCTGTGTGCCGACCCGATTACGTTATCTGACTATCCGATCGCCTGACTCTCAAAACCTGTATCTGATATCCTGTGTGCCGACCCAATTACGTATCTGACTATCCGATTGCCTGAGGTCCCTACCTAGTCATTATCTGTGTGTGACCCGATCTGTGTGTTGTGTGACCTTCGCTGACGTTTGTCTCTCTGTTTATATTGTCAGTCCGGCACAAGGATTACCGTGCTCTAAACACCTATTGCTATCAATAAACTCATACACGTCTATAGGTATCCTCCGCCTCACTCTCAGGGCTCGGCTACCTTGCTACGGCCGGCCAGCCATTACACTTATTTAAAGGACCCCCTTGGTGATAAATTTGATGTTCTGCTGCCCCTTTCATTCATTGTGCATTTAGTGTTGAAAAGTTCAGAAATGTCACTTTTTGGTATGACAGCTTAAAGGTATACTGTAGGGGGGTCGGGGAAAATGAGTTGAACTTACCCAGGGCTTCTAATGGTCCCCTGCAGACAACCTGTGCCCGCGCAGCCACTCACCGATGCTCTGGCCCCGCCTCCGGTTCACTTCTGGAATTTCAGACTTTAAAGTCTGAAAACCACTGCGACTGCGTTGCCATGTCCTCAATCCCGCTGATGTCACCAGGAGCGTACTGCATAGACACAGATCATACTGGGCCTGCGCAGTATGCTCCTGGGGACATCAGCAGGATCAAGGACACGGCAACGCAGGCACAGTGGTTTTCAGACTTTAAAGTCTGAAATTCCAGAAGTGAACCGGAGGCGGGGCCGGAGCATCGGTGAGTGGCTGCACGGGCACAGGATGTCTGCGGGGACCATTAAAAGCCCTGGGTAAGTTCAACTAATTTGCCCCCGACCCCCCTACAGTGCCCCTTTAATGACTGTAATGCTGGGTGCATGTGACTCAACTTCCTGTGCGGTTGATTGGAATTGGATGCTTATTTCTAATGTACATACAATACAATTTTCTGACAGATTTACTGTTAGATCGACTATTTCCAACAGGTCCGATCTGATTTTTGATCCATAGAAGTGAATGGAAAATTGATTGGAAACTAGATTGGACCTGTTGGAAATAGATGATCTGAAAGTAAATCTGTCAGAAAATTGTATTGTGTGTACCTAGTATAATGCCTGATATATAACCTGCAATTTCCAGTCAGATGGGGCGATTTGATTTGATTTTTTTTCCTTTTTTGCGCACACACAAACATGCACGCACACACACATATGCACTCACAAACACAGGCCCATATGCAATTCCCCTTTTCTCCTGAGTTTTCTCCTAGGAGATAATTTTCATCTTCACTTTAACCAGTTCGGCCTTTCTGGACGAGCTTTCTCGTCCAGAAAGGCACTGCTGCTTTCAATGCGTGGTGCGCGCGATCGGGCGCCCCCGCCGCCCGCCGCTAGCCCCCGATCAGTGAATGGGAATATAATTCCCCTTCACCGATCTAACTTCCCCGCAGAAATACTGACGCTTTCTCTCCAGAGAGCGTGGTATTTCTGCCCCCAGGAAACAACTCCTCTGAATTTTGGTTCCTGGATGCGAGATCGTTCGCATCCAGGACTTTTCTCACTGCCATCTTGTGGCCAAATAGTAAACTGCACCCACATACATTTTTAATTAAAGAATTTTCTTATTTTACATGTAAAATAAGCAGTTTCCCTCCCACACCAAAAATTACCCACATACATTTTTTATTAAAAAATAATAATAAAAAAAAATACAATTAAAAAAAAAAAACAACATAAATAGTTACCCAAGGGTCTAAACTTTTTAAATATACATGTCAAGAGAGTATGTTATTATATTATTTAAAATTATAAGCTTATAAATAGTGATGGACGCAAATTGAAAAAATGCACCTTTATTTCTAAATGAAATATCGGCACCATAAATTGTGATAGGGACATTGTTTAAATGGTGTAATTAACGGGACAGATGGGCAAATAAAATACATGGGTTTTAATTACGGTAGCGTATATTAATTTCAAACTATAATGGCCAAAAACTGAAAAATAATGAATTTTTTTCATTTCTTTCTTAATCTTCCTGTTAAAATGGATTTAGAAAAAAATAATTCTTAGCAAAATGTAGCACCCAAAGAAAGCCTAATTAGTGGCAGAAAAAACAAGATATAGATCAATTCATTGTGATAAGTAGCAATAAAGTTATAGGCGAATGAATGGGAGGTGAACGTTGCTCGGATGCATGAGATTTTCGGCACTGCGGCGCTGAACCGGGTAAAATAACTTTTCAGCATTTTACAATTAAAAAAGTGCTATCAAGACCCCCTCCTTTAGTGTATGTTGGCAGATCCCCCTTTAGTGTATATAGGCAGATCTCCTCTTTAGTGCATATAGGCAGATCCCCCCTTTAGTGCATATAGGCAGATCCCCCTTTTAGTATATATAGGCAGATCCCCACTTTAGTGTATATAGGCTAGGCAGATAGTGTATATAGGCAGATCCCCCTTTAGTGTATATATAGGCACCCCTGACTGCCCCCCCCCCCTTCCTTCCCCAACCAGGAGGCAGTTACTTTTCTGCTTGTCTTGTCCACTGTGTAGCTGGGGACAGAAGATGTTTGTGATGGCGATCGCAAACTTGGAGAAGGGCTGGTGATGGGGCAAAATGCTCAGTTTGTAAGAACCTTGTGTCAGAGCCAAGTGCTATTGTGGGTATTGTACAATAAACAGTCCCGTCCCCCCCCCCCCCCCCCCCCCGATTACAAAGATTACAACTTTGTCCAAAAGTAAATTATCCACTTATAACTATATATAACACATTGGAATTGCAAATTCAACTTATAAACAGCCACCCAAAGCAGAACCTGTTAGTAAGTAGGTGATTGCCCTGCACTGATGCAGTGAAATGAATCACAGGTGTTCACGAAATCTCCAAAATCCAATGCAAATCTGTTTTGTGACATTCAGGTTATGAAAGTGACACAGGAAGAATATTTCAGCTATGTGCATTACACTCTACTAAGTGGTAGTGATGTATCACTTAGTTAAAAAAAAAGTACTGAGAATCACCCTTGAGGAAATAGATTACTCCAAAATCTGTCAGATTTCTACTAGCTACTGTAAGTGACAGCGACATATGAATATAGTACATTTTCCTCTGGGACAGGTATACACCTAATACATGTTTACTTTCAATGTTACAAATTTTCACAATAGCAATTCTCTTATGATGCCACTGTGTTCTGGAGGCCCCTCTAATTACCCTAACTTTTGCTTCAACTTGGCTTCAACTGCATGCATGCTAACATATTGCTTGACAAACATTAGAAGCTAAATGCGTTTTGCCTGCACACTGATTGCCGGCTGCTCTTGCAAAAAGACTAAACATTTTTTTCCTAATAAGTGGATCCCTATATGGATTTATATGTGTACAATGTCAAGTGAATTGTGTACGTGGACAGTACAGAAGTGTGTGGTACATATTTTATTGGAGTGTAGTGATATTGCAGTCTCATTAAAGCGGATCCGAGATGAAAAACTAACTATAACAAGTAAAATCTTGATTTGACGCAAAGAAGCGTTTTAAGGGCAGAAATCACATTGAATGCTAAATTGCAGGCCTGAAGTGCTTTAACCACTTCACAACTGAGGGGTTTTACCCCTTCAGCATCCGAGCAATTTTAACCTTTCAGCGCTCCTTACATTTATTCGCCTATAACTTTATCATTACTTATCAATGAAATGAACTATGTCTTGTTTTTTTCGCCACCAATTAGGCTTTCTTCAGGTGGGACATTATGCCAAGAATTATTTTATTCTAAATGTGTTTTAATGGGAAAATAGGAAAACATTTGGAAAAAAAATCATTATTTTTCAGTTTTTGGCCATTATAGTTTTTAAATAATGCATGCTACTGTAATTAAAATCCATGTAACCTTTTTGCCCATTTGTCCCGGTTATTACACCATTTAAATTATGTCCCTATCACAATATCTGGCGCCAATAATTTATTTGGAAATAAAGGTGAATTTTTTCTCAGTTTTGGGTCCATCCCTAATTACAAACCCATAATTTATAAAGTAACAGTGTTATACCCTCTTGATATAAGAAAGTTCAGTCCCTAAAGTAACTATTTTTTTTTTTTTTTATTGTAATTTTTTTTTTATTATAAAAAAAAAAGTGGTAACAATAGGGGAGTGTGGGAGTTAATGAGTTAATTTATAATGTAAACTAATGTATTTGTACATGAAAAATGTTTTTGGGTGTAGTTTTACTTTTTTGCCATCACAGTAACTTTTTGTGAATGCGTCCTGTAAGCGTCGGAAGTACGCTTACAGGATGTTCAGGGAGACTGGGAAACTATTTTTTTCACAATGATCACGCTGCTTCTCATAGAAGCAGCCGATCATTGCTGGGGGGCAGAGATCAACGAACGGAAATGGTTTTTCCTTTCCCGTTCATTGATCTCCCGGTGAACAGGCGGCGGCGTGCACGATCGCGGGAGCGCGGACAGTGGCGGCAGCGGCGGGGGATGCGTATATCTACGCTCCGGGCGGGGAACTGAAGTCCAAAGGAGCGTAGATATACTGTACCGGCAGCGAAGTGGTTAAAACATCTTGCATGTGTATACATAAATCAGGGAGTGTAATTAGAGTATTGCTTCACACTGACATACCAAACTCACTGTGTAACGCACCACAAACAGCTGTTTGTGTAGTGATTGCCGTGCTGGACTGGTGCGCACCATGATGATAGTGCAGGTGATGGCGGTTTTCAAGCCCATATGGTCGCCAGGCAGAGGTAGCTGAATGACAGAACAGTGACTGTCCAGCTGATCGAATTCAGTCTGTCCACAATGAAGCAACGACCTTAGTATCGTGGGTGTGCCCCCCCCCCCCCCCCGACAAACTAGTATAGCCATCGGTCATAGCTTCATTGTGATACGCAAGCCCCTTCACCACGGCAAGGTAATGATCACGAAGGGGAATTGGTGCATGTACATGCCTTTTGTTTTGTTGTTGCAGCTGCAGTGCAGCCAGAAAATTAGGCAGGCATGTACACGCACCACAAAAATTATTATAGCGGCTGCTGCTAGCAGCGGCCTTAAGAATTCAGGAATCCACCTGGAGTCCTGGACCCTGTTGGTGGTGGCGGAGAAGGCGGTCAACCGGCGTGCGGGCAGAGATGCTGTGTGGGGAGCGACTTAGTCTTGGGGCAACTTAGTCTTGCATGCTGTGTGTGGGGACTGACTTAGTCTTCGGGCAGGCCTCAGCGTGCTTTGCAGACCAGGCATCCGTGGTCAGATGGACCCTTGACCCAACACTGTGTGCCAGAGATGTCACCACTTGAATTTCAACATCACGGTACAGTTTAGGTATCGTCTTTTTTGATAAAAAAATTGCGGCCTGGTATCTTCCACTGCAGTGTGTGGCTTTGCTTTTGTGTGCTGCTTTTCCTCCCATTGCAGTTTGTGCTTTGTAATCATGTGCCTTCGTAAGGTAGTTGTCCCTACGCGGGTCTTGGTCTTTCCACGGCTCAATTTTTCGGTGGCAGAGAGTACAGATGGCATTGCTCTCATCTGAGGCAGACACACAAAAAAATTTCCACACCGCTGAGCCCTGGGGTGATGGCACTTTGGTGGTGGTGGCGGCCGACTGAGTGTTAAGTGGGGCGCCAGAATCAGAGCAGGAGGAGGAAGATTTGTCACGCTTCCGTGCGGAAGCTGGGAAAGATGAGGTGTTCTGTGTTGAATAGTCAACTACGTCCTGACAATATTGGGGGTTGATGGCACGTGCCCTTTTCTGAACACTGTACTTTGTTCGAGGGCAGCACGAAATCAGGACAGCGCAACCTCGAACAGACCTGCCAGGTGGCCTGCCTCTGCCTTTTGTTTTGTCCATATTGGGGGGCGGGAGGGGATGAAGTGAAAGGTATACACTGACTTGACTAATACAATGTGCAGTCGCACAGGTGCAGTTAACATGTATGCACGGAGTGGTATATCACACTGTGTGCACTCACTTAGGTAGGTGGGTGCACTGAACACAACAGGTAGGTATATGCAGTGATGAGTATTACAAATGTGCACCTGTCACACACAGACAGGTACCAGACAGGCACAGTGACACTGCGTAGGTGGGTGCACTGAAGTGAACAACAATGTGCACCTGTCACACACACACAGGTAGTCACTGAATGTGCTGGACCTGGCAGTGGCACACACAGTAGGAATTACCAAGGCTGTCTATGCAACACAAGTGTCTGTGGGACACACACACACACACACACACAAAAATCACAAAAACAAGATTAGCTCGTAAAAGAGATGTTGAGGGGTGCTTTTTTAGCAATAAGAATCAGCAAGGAGCCTTCAAGAGCCTAACTAAGCTTTCTCTATAGGTCTCTGCACAGCAGCTCTCTACCTTCTCTAATTACTGCAAGGCACATGAGTGAGTCCAATGCCTGACGCTGCATGCCTTTTACTGTATAAGGGGGGGGGGGGGGGCTCCAGGAGGGAGTGTAGCCTGATTGGCTACAATGTGCCTGCTGACTGTGATGTAGAGGGTCAAAGTTGACCCTAATGATGCACTATGGGGGCGAATTGAACTTCCGGAAAAGTACCTGGTTCTCCGTGAACGCGAACCACCGAAATTCGCCGGGAACCGTTTGCCGACAAACAGTTTGGGCCATCTCTAGCTGCAGACAGCTTCAAAAGTTTATGATTATTTATTCCTGTGATACAATGAGGGCAGCCATGTTCTTTTTGTCACATTGTCACAAGCTGAGGGCTGGAGATGCTATCAGCTTACCTGTGTGTAAATACAGTCCCCTCTCCTCCTCCCTCCTCCCCTCTGCCTCTGAAATCAATGGCTAGTAACCTCCTCCTGCCCAGACCGAGCTCCCATAAGCCCTTGCTACAGTGCCAAGGCACATAAGGAGCTGTGGGCAAGGCTTGTTTAGTTTTAGTTTATGGGGAATTAGAACATTAAAACAAAACAAAACAAGTAATTGGCTTGAGGAATGCCCTATAAACAATATGAAAGGAACACAATTATGCAATGAGTAAAAGTTTATCTCGGATCCACGTTAACTGTTTGATTCAACTGATGTGTGTGCACAGCTATCTTTTGCATGCTTTTAAAGAGACTCTGAAGCGAGTCAAAATCCATGTTTTGAACTTTTATTAATGTTAAGTACTATAGCTAGTGCTAAACTTTCCCGCGACAAAACGGGGGGGGGGGGGGGTTTATACCCCTCAAATCCCCTTGTCTAATTGCGGGAAGCGCTTGCTGATTGAGGCGTCAATCCCCGCAGATCGCCGCCTCTCCCCGACCCTCTCAATCTTCCTTCACTGAGAGGGGCGGGGGAGAGGCGGAGATCTGCGGGCAGGTTGACGCGAATGGAGGCAGAGCTGCAGCTCAAATCTCTGCCTCCATGGGCAGCAAAATTCACGACCAAGAAAGTCGTGGATTTTGCACTGTGATTTGGGGGGAATAAACCCCTCGTTTTGCCATGGGGATGCGGAGGTTTAGCACTAGCTATAGTGCTATTCTTACAATAAAAAGCATACCATTCTATTCATTATGTTCTCCTGGGCCCCTCTGTGCTGTTTCTGCCACTCCCTGCTGCAATCCTGGCTTGTAATTGCCATTTTTATGCAGTGTTTACAAACAAAAGACATAGCAAGTGATAGGCTGAGAGTAGCTCAGTGTGTGAGTCATACAGAGTGTGCAGGGGGCCTGGAGAGGGTGTGTATAGCTTCTATCCAATACAAGCAGCACAGCACATTCCAGCCTGACTGCCTGAGCCCGACAGACCCCACAGAGGAGAGAAGATTAGATCGTATAACAGAGATAACACAGCCACTGTGCAACTAGGAAAGGCTGCAGTAACACAGAACACATTAGAACAGCTATAGGAACTTATAGGATAGAAGAAATAAGGCTCAAAATTTTGTTACAGAGTCTCTTTAAATAGGTTGAGATTTAGGGCAGGAATGCCTGTAGCATGCTTTTATAATAATAAATAGAGATGTTGCAAACATCAGATTTTGGGTTTGCGAACGTCGAATCCGAACATCCAGGAAAAGTTTGGATTCACGGAAACCGGGCGAACCTCCATAGACTTCAATGTGCAGGCGAATTTTACAAACTACTGTACAAAGACTGTTTCTGGCCACCAAAGTGATGTAAAACTAGTTTCAAAGGCTCTAACACCTGGACAGGGGCATGGTGGAGGGATATATATGCCAAAAGTTCCACCAAAAATTATGTCGTTGGTGCAGAGTCGGGTTTTAATCCCTAAAGGGCAGAAATCACAGTACATTCCTGCATTTGAGGTATAAAGGGCTGCTTTTAAATGTCCAGAGTGGTAATTTAAGGGTTATGCCCGCTTCACACTGACAGACCAAACGCCGTGTTTACCGAGATTGAGCGCTAACAAGTCTGTAAGGCCCTTAGGTGTGTGGGAGCTGCATGTGCGCTCGACTGAGGCAGACTGGCTCACTCAGTGTGCAGCTGAATTTTTATTATTTTTTTCTTGGGCCTATTTGTGATTAAAGGAGTTAAGGCAAATATAGTAAAATGAGTGGTACTTACCGGGGGCTTCCTCCAACCCCAAGCTCCCAGGACCTCTCTCGCCGCACCTCTGCCCACAGCCGTTTGCCGGAGCTCCGACCTGCAGTCCGCTCCGGCCCACGTGGTGGTGATTGACAGCGCCGATTGCGCAGGCGCAGGACAGAGCGACCTCCAGGTCGCTCTGACGTCATCGCCGGGGACCGGGTCGGAGCTCCGGCGAATGGCTGCGGGCAGAGCTGCAGCGAGGGAGGTCCTGGGAGTTTGGGGCTGGAGGAAGCCCCCGGTAAGTACCACTCATTTTACTATATTTGCCCTGACAACTCCTTTAAGTTATTGATAAAAAATTATTTTGAAAGTTATTTATGTATAGAAAAGTTTTTATAGCGAATTAAAAAATACAAATTTATTTATAAAAAATACAAAATTTCAAGGTAAATTTATATAATTTCAATGATAATTTTCAAAAAATGTTAGCAGGCCTGCCTGCCATTCCTGGTGGGGGTGGTGGTGTCACCAACTCCACTGCAGAGCCACGCAGTGGAAGCTTGCCATTGGTGTTCAGTGGGAGGGGGGGGCGGGCAGGCTGGCAGCAGACCTGCCTGCCATTCATGGTGGTGGTGTCACCACCAACTCCAATGCAGAGCCATGCAGTATGAAATACAGGCTACTTAAATCTCCATCATGATGTCTGCCACTTTTATAAGAATGAGAAGTGAGGGTGGTGGTGGTATGCTTGTACTGGCACCCTACTTTTTTTTCTTTTTTTTTTTAGTTCAGCTTATTTGCCAAAGTTAATTATGACAAATTAAAAAATACATTTCTTTTTACAAATTGAAAATTGAAATGTTATTTATAAAATGTTACAATGTTTTTTCCCCTGAAATGTTAAGTCAGCAGGTGTCAGGCTGGCAGCAGGTCTGCCTGCCATTCCTGGTGGTGGTGGCACCAACTCCACTGCAGAGCCACGCAGTGGAGGCTTGCCAGTTGCCATTGGTGTGTTCAGTGGGTGGCAGGCTGGACGCAGGACAACAAGGCAATATAATGCCCACACCCTCACCCATTTTTTTACCACACGCCGCGTGAACAGAAAATCAATCAGAAAATCGAACAGAAATCAGATTGGACCTGTTGGAAATAGTCAGAAAATTGTATAGTGTGTACCTAGCATTAAAGGTCAACTCACCTGAGAGAGGAATAAGGAGGCTGCCATATTGATTTCCATTTAAACAAAGCCAGTTGCCTGGCTCTCCAGCTGAGCTTTCTGGCATTAGTATGTCTGCATCAAACACCCGAAAAAATCAGGCAGCTAATCTTGTCAGACTTTTAGTCAGAAAAATCTGATCTGCATGCTTGTTCAGGGGCTATGGCTAGAGGCAGAGAATCAGCAGGACAGCCAGGAAATTTGCATTTGTAAATAAATTATGGCAGCCTCCATATCCCTCTCAGGTTGTCCTTTAAAAAGTCTGTGACAAACCACTCCCACTTTTAGACCACACCCCTCAGGCCACACCCACAAGCCGGTATTTTTTTACCCTAAAGGTGGCAACCCTATGTGTACCAGAGGCTTGAATGGGATGGGAAGTTAATTATAGAACTTTCATGTAAAAAGTTCTGGGGTAGTGAGCCCCTCAAGGTGCGATCTGGCCACCCGACAATCACTCGGCTGCTCCCATGTTAATCACTAGAGGAATATGTAAAAAAGAGAGGAGCGCTCTGAGATTTCCAGCAATGATAGGTCAATTAACACTAGGAAAGGTCTCACCTAGTATTAGTGTGGCCGGTACAGCGTACTCAGCTGCGATTCGCATGCGTCCCTCTTAGGCAGCCGGGGACCGGGCTCTCCGTGGCAGCAAGGCAGAGACAGGGCGGAGGCGACGTCACCAACTCCAGACCTCCTTGCGATGGTAGCGAGGACGTCTGTTCAAACACACGCTGAAAGGCGTGGTGAGCAGCGTCCAATTGTCCGTGAATGGTGAAAATAGAGGCAGGGGAATAGACTGGCCACAGTGTTACAATATGGCACAAAATACATATGGGACTATAAAATAAAGGTTTATTAAAATGACAACGCGTTTACCGGAGGAACATCCTCCGCTTTCTCAAGTCTTACATTTACAATTGACAAGCACAATCCTTTATACAGCATACATCCTACATGATAGCCAATCAGCTTAGCCTGGGAAATGACCTCAAGGGATCCTAATGATCCTAATAGATCCGAAACTACCTTAGTACCCTTAGTAGAAAGGAAAGTCTATTAGTTACTATGCATGCACTAACATAGTAAGGCAGGTAATCAGTCACCCAGTGCATAGTGGAGGAAATCTAGCAAAGACCAGAAGTAAAACATAAAAGTTCCCACTGCAGTTTGAACTCCCCCATTCTCCAAAGTATAACGTGACAATACAGAGCCATCAAAAACCCCTAATAAGGACTCATGGGTTCGAACTAGGACCCAAAGGGACAATTATCAATTTATAACATACATACACACATCAAGGTGCGCATGTACAGTTAACCTATATGAACATACATATGAGTCTGGGGGCCCGGTTCACAAAAGAGCGCCCACCCCCAGCGCGGCCGTCCCTGCGCGAATCCCCGGCGTCCCCGCGTGAATCTCCGCGCCCGCGCGCAACCAGACGCCCCACGCGAAACAGCCACCTCCCCCGCGCGCAAACGCGAACCCCCGCGCGAAAGCGACAACGATCCCGCATGAAGATCCGCGCTCGCGCACGAACACGACAATGACCCCGCGCGAAAACGCCCAACCGCGCGCGAACGCGAAAACCCGCGCGAAAACGGACGCGCCACAAGCCAGCACCCCCCTGCGAACCAAGCCCTATGTCTCACAGTCCCCACCTAGCGTGGGGACTGCGAGGCAGAAAAACATTATCCCCTTCCCTTGGTAGAGTCTGCCCAGGAGAGGGCCTTTGCCCTCTCACAACACGATTGTTTATTGCCCAAAGATTCTAGGAAGGGAAAGAATCTAGAAACAGCGTTTGCGCGCGGGGGGCGGTGGCTGTTTCGCGTGGGGCGTCTGGTTGCGCGCGGGCGCGGAGATTCACGCGGGGACGCCGGGGATTCGCGCGGGGACGGCCACGCTGGGGGTGGGCGCTCTTTTGTGAACCGGGCCCCCAGACTCATATGTATGTTCATATAGGTTAACTGTACATGCGCACCTTGATGTGTGTATGTATGTTATAAATTGATAATTGTCCCTTTGGGTCCTAGTTCGAACCCATGAGTCCTTATTAGGGGTTTTTGATGGCTCTGTATTGTCACGTTATACTTTGGAGAATGGGGGAGTTCAAACTGCAGTGGGAACTTTTATGTTTTACTTCTGGTCTTTGCTAGATTTCCTCCAATATGCACTGGGTGACTGATTACCTGCCTTACTATGTTAGTGCATGCATAGTAACTAATAGACTTTCCTTTCTACTAAGGGTACTAAGGTAGTTTCGGATCTATTAGGATCATTAGGATCCCTTGAGGTCATTTCCCAGGCTAAGCTGATTGGCTATCATGTAGGATGTATGCTGTATAAAGGATTGTGCTTGTCAATTGTAAATGTAAGACTTGAGAAAGTGGAGGATGTTCCTCCGGTAAACGCGTTGTCATTTTAATAAACCTTTATTTTATAGTCCCATATGTATTTTGTGCCATATTGTAACACTGTGGCCAGTCTATTCCCCTGCCTCTATTTTCACCATTCACGGACAATTGGACGCTGCTCACCACGCCTTTCAGCGTGTGTTTGAACAGACGTCCTCGCTACCATCGCAAGGAGGTCTGGAGTTGGTGACGTCGCCTCCGCCCTGTCTCTGCCTTGCTGCCACGGAGAGCCCGGTCCCCGGCTGCCTAAGAGGGACGCATGCGAATCGCGGCTGAGTACGCTGTACCGGCCACACTAATACTAGGTGAGACCTTTCCTAGTGTTAATTGACCTATCATTGCTGGAAATCTCAGAGCGCTCCTCACAATTATAGAACTTTATGATGGTAGCAAGCAGACTGGTTCACTGTTAAACCTATTTTTTTCTTTTGTTTTTCTTAAAGGGGCACTATGCCGAAAAATTGTAAAATTTTAAATATGTGCAAACATATACAATTAAGAAGTACATTTTTTCCAGAGTAAAATTAGCCATAAATGTCTTTTCTCCTATGTTGCTCTCACTTACATTAGGTAGTAGAAATCTGACAGAAGCAACAGGATTTGGATCAGTCCATCTCTTCACGGGGAGATTCTCAGGGATTTATTTATTATCAAAAGCACTTAGTGAATGGCAGTTGCTCTGTCCAACTGCTAAAAAACTGTGGAAAGAGCAGGGATGCTGGCCAGCATAATTGTTTAAATCCTTTTTGGGTATATCTTTATAAAGAATAAAAGCCTTGCTGAGAATTCCCTATGAAGAGACGGACTAATCCAAAACCTGTTGTTTCTGTCAGATTTCTACTACCTACTGTAATCGACAGCAACATAGGAGAAAAGTAATTTATGGCTCATTTTACTCTGGAAAAAACATACTTCTTATTTGTCTATGTTTGCACATATTTAAAATTTTAAAATGTTTCACCATAGTGCCCCTTTAAAGCATGTTTGTCAAATTTATAAAAAATGATTTCTAAAGTTATTATATTTGTGTGCTGTTTTTATTAATGTGTGTATACCATTGGTGTTTGTGTTTTGCGATTAGGTGCCTTCGCAAAATAGTTGTCCCTAGTTGGGTGGTGGGCTTCCCACAACTCAGTTTATTTTGGCAGAGGTTGCAGATGGCATTGCGGGTGTCAGAGGCACACAAACAAAAAAAATGCCACACTGGTGAGCTTTGGAATGTTGGCATTCGGGTGGTGGCAACAGCAGGCATTGAAGGGCGTGTTGCCTGGCTGACCCCAAGTGTATCACTAAATCCAACATGTGTTAATAACTCCTATGACATGGTACCAGAAGCAGAGTAGAGGTGGGCCGAACGGTTCGCCGGCGAACGGTTCCAGGCGAACTTCGGGTGGTTCGCTTTCGCAGGCGAAGGCGAACTTTCCCGGAAGTTCAATTCGCCCCATAATGCTCTATGAGGGTCAACTTTGACCCTCTGCATCACAGTCAGCAGGCGCATTGTAGCCAACCAGGCTACGCTAAGCCCTGGAGCCCCACCCCCCCTTATATAAGGCAGGCTCTGGCGGCCATTAGCCTCACTCGTGTGCCTGCTAGAGACAGAATAGGGACAGCTGCTGCAGACTTGTTCTCCTAGGGACAGATTAGTCAGGCTCTTGCCTTCTTAGCTTGCTTAGCTGAATCTTATTGCTATAATAGCGTCCCAGAAAAGCTCTTTTCAGAGCTCATCCTGCTGTGATCAATTTTTTTTCTGTGTTTGAAACTGACACTTGTGTTGTTTAGACAGCATTGCTAATTCATACTGTGTGTCTCACTGCCAGCAGCAGCAGCACATTCAGTGACTACTACCTGTGTGTGTGATACACTTGTGTTGTTTAGACAGCATTGCTAATTCATACTGTGTGTCCCACTGGCACTGCCAGCAGCAGCACATTCAGTGACTACTACCTGTGTGTGTGATACACTTGTGTTGTTTAGACAGCATTGCTAATTCATACTGTGTGTCCCACTGGCACTGCCAGCAGCAGCAGCACATTCAGTGACTACTACCTGTGTGTGTTATACACTTGTGTTGCTTAGACAGCATTGCTAATTCATAATGTGTGTGTACCACTGCCAGCAGCCCACCAGCATTCAGCAGCACATTCAGTGACACCTGTGTGTGTGACAGGGAGCTGCACATTGTACTACCTACCCAGTACTGCATTTACCTACTACTAGTACCTGTTGTGTTTAGTTAACCCACCTCATCACTGCATACGTTTGTGTTGAGTGAACCCACCTCGCTGCACATAACTACCTTTTGTGTTGAGTGAACTTGCGTCACTGCATATAACTACCTTTTAAGTTGAGTGAACTCACCTCACTGCATATCTACCTTTTCTGTAGAGTGAACTCACCTCACTGCACATAACTACCTTTGGGTTGAGTAAACTCAGCTGACTGCATATAGCTACCTTTTGTGTTCAGTGAACTCACCTTACTGCATATATAACTACCTTTGGGTTGAGTGAACTCACCTCACTGCACATAGCTACCTTTTGTGTTCAGTGAACTCACCTCACTGCATATATAACTACCTTTGGGTTGAGTGAACTCACCTCACTGCATATCTACCTTTTGTGTTCAGTGAACTCACCTCACTGCATATATAACTACCTTTGGGTTGAGTGAACTCAGCTGACTGCATATAGCTACCTTTTGTGTTCAGTGAACTCACCTCACTGCATATATAACTACCTTTGGGTTGAGTGAACTCACCTCACTACACATAGCTACCTTTTGTGTTCAGTGAACTCACCTCACTGCATATATAACTACCTTTGGGTTGAGTGAACTCACCTCACTGCACATAGCTACCTTTTGTGTTCAGTGAACTCACCTCACTGCATATATAACTACCTTTGGGTTGAGTGAACTCACCTCACTGCACATAGCTACCTTTGGGTTGAGTGAACTCACCTCACTGCGCATAGCTACCTTTTGTGTTCAGTGAACTCACCTCACTGACTGCATATATAACTACCTTTGTGTTCAGTGAACTCACCTCACTGCATATACCTAGCTTCCCCCCGAGATGGACAAAATGGACAAACCAGGTAGAGGAAGAGGTAGAGGCAGACCCAGAGGAAGGCCACCTGGCACTGGCAGTTCTGTGCGAGGTGGTGTTGCTGTGATTTCGTGCAGACCTTGCCCAAAGTACAGTGTTTAGAAGAAGGCACGTGCCATCACTTTCCAAAATTGTGAGGATGTGCTTGAGTATTTAGCACAGAACACCTCATCTCCCGCAGCCACTAGCGCTACAACAAGCGCCACATCCGCTGCATTTCTCACTTCGCAGGAGTTATTTGGTGGTGGTGGTGGTGAAATCACTGATTCACAGCCACTACTGCAACAACAAGAAGAAGGCGCAGGTACACCACCTCATACGTCTGAGTTAGGTGGCGATAGTATGGACGTAATGTGTGAGGAGGGGCATGATGATCCACCTGAAGTTGGTGCAGTTGAGGAGGTGTCTGAGGAAAGCGAAGCTGGGCAGGAGGATTATGATGACGATTATACGGATGTCACATATGTTCCCAATAGAGGAGATGACCAGGGGGACAGTTCAGAGGGGGAGCCAGAGAGGAGTAGGAGGAGACGACTCCATGATAGAAGCAGAGGGAGCTCGTCCTCAGAAACAGCTGGGGGCAGTGTCCGGCGCCATGTATCGCCAGCTATGGCCAGCCAGCCAACATGCCCTTCAAGGTCAGCTGTTGATGCCATCGTAGTGCCATCACCCCAGGGGGGCTCTTTACAGTGTGTGCCTCAGATAGGAGCAAAGCCATCTGTTCTCTCTGCCTCCAAAAATTGAGCCGTGGAAAGGCCAACACTCACGTAGGGACAAGTGCCTTACGAAGGCACCTGGAGAAAAGGCACAAACAGCTATGGGAAGAACACCTGAGGAAAAGCAGCACCCCTCAAAAGACAAGCCACCCTCCTTCTCCTCTTCCTCCTTCAGGTGCATCGTCTTCATCCGCTTTCTCCCTTAAACCTTCACAGCCACCCTCCTTCACACCGCCTCTGCCCTTGAGCGGTTCCTGCTCCTCTGCCCACAGCAGTAGCCAGGTGTCCGTGAAGGAAGTCTTTGAGCGGAAGAAGCCAATTTCGGCCAGTCACCCTCTTGCCCGGCGTCTGACAGCTGGTGTGGCGGAACTATTAGCTCGCCAGCTATTACCATACAAGCTGGTGGAGTCATAGGCTTTCCGTAAATTTGTGGCCATTGGGACACCGCAGTGGAAGATACCAGGCCGCACTTATTTTTCACGAAAGGCCATACCCAAACTGTACCATGCAGTTCAGAGGCAAGTGGTGTCATCTATTGCAAAGAGCGTTGGGTCAAGGGTCCACCTGACCACGGATGCCTGGTCTGCCAAGCACGGGCAGGGCCGCTACATTACGTACACAGCCCATTGGGTCAACCTGGTGACTGATGGCAGCAAGCAGGGAGTACGTGGCTGCGCAGCAGACCGACTTGTCACACCTCCACGGCTTGCAGGCAGGCCTCTTGCCACCTCCTCTCCTTCTCCTCCAGCTACATCCTCTTCGCTGTCAACCTCCTCCTCCTCAGCTGAGTGTCAGTTGAACTCTAGCGGTGCTGCCATCTCCTCTTCCTCTTCAGCTACACAGCCCCATCTCCCCAGAGCCTACGCTGCATGCCAGGTACGACGGTGTCACACAATTTTAGGCATCTCTTGCCTCAAAGCGGAGAGTCACACTGGAGCAGCTCTCCTGGCTGCTCTTAACAAACAGGTGGAGCAATGGCTGACCCCGCACCAGCTGGAGATCGGCAACATGGTGTGTGACAACGGCAGCAATCTCCTTTCTGCTTTGAATTTGGGAAAGCTGACACATGTACCCTGCATGGCACATGTGCTGAATCTGGTCGTGCAAAGATTTGTCTCAAAGTACCCAGGCTTAGAGGACGTCCTGAAGCAGACCAGGAAGTTGTGTGGCGTGGGCATTTCAGGCGGTCTTATACGGCCATGGCACGGCTTGCGGACATTCAGCGGAAAAACAACTTGCCGGTGAGACGCTTGATATGCGATAGCCCGACTCGCTGGAATTCCACCCTGCTCATGTTCTCTCGCCTGCTAGACCAGGAGAAAGCCGTCACCCAGTACCTGTACAACTACAGTAGAAGGACACAATCTGGGAAGATGTGGATGTTGTGGCCCAACAGCTGGACACTGATGTGAAATGCATGCAGGACCATGCGGCCGTTTGAGGAGGTGACCAACCTGGTGAGTCGCGCTGAAGGCACCATCAGCGACTTGATCCCCTACGCTTACTTTCTGGAGCGTGCCGTGCGTAGAGTGGTGGATGAAGCTGTGGAGGAGCGGAACAGCTACGGCAGGAGCAGGCGTGGGACCAATTTTCAGCCGAACCACAGGTTTCCTCAACACCTGCGGCACCACAGAGGGGGGAGGAGGAGGAAGAAGAGGAGTCGTGTGGGGAAGGAGAGGAGTCAGACTCGGATGATTATGAGGAAGGTGTTTCTGTGGAGGAGGAAGAGGCGGCAGCGGCAGAAGAACAACCGCAGCAGCCGTCACAGGGGGCTTCTGCTGCTCCACGTTCCCGTGGTATTGTCCGTGGCTGGGGGGAGGAAGAGGAGTTGCGTGACGTCACTGTGGAAGAGCAAAAGGAGATGGAGAGTACGTCTGGATCTGACTTTGTGCAGATGGCCTCTTTCATGTTGTCCAGCCTGTTGAGGGACCCCTGTATCAAAAAACTCAAGGGGAATGACCTGTACTGGGTGGCCACTCTACTAGACCCTCGGTACAGGCACAAAGTGGCAGACCTGTTACCAACTCCACACAAGGCGGAAAGGATGCAGCACTTGCAGAACAAGCTGTCAATGATGCTTTACAATGCATTTAAGGGTGATGTGACAGTACAACGCAATAAAGGTACCACTGGCAGTATTCCTCCTCCTCCTCACCAGTCCACGCAGGCAAGGACAGGCCGCTCCAGCGATCTCGGGGTGATGTCGGACATGCGGACATTCTTTAGTCTAACGCCTCGCAGTAGCCCTTCGGGATCCACCCTCCACCAACGCCTGGACCGGCAGGTAGCCGACTACCTGGCCTTAAGTGTGGAGGTACACACTGCGACTGCGAGCAGCGAGGATGAACCCTTGCTCTACTGGTTGCGCATGCTTGACCTGTGCCCAGAGCTGTCCCAATTTGCCATACAACTTCTCTCTTGCCCTGCCGCAAGCGTCCTGTCAGAAAGGACCTTCAGTGCAGCTGGAGGCATTGTCACTGAGAAGAGAAGTCGCCTAAGTCATGACAGTGTTCAGTACCGGACCTTTATCAAAATGAGGTAAAGGGGGAAGAGGCGCCCAGAGCAGATAAAATACGTTAAAAACAAATAAAATGAAAAAAAGTGAGGTGGCTTACCTCAATGAAGACAAATTCACGTATTAATAGAATTTTATTGCACTGGCTAGGTGTTCTTCCCATAGCTGTTTGTGCCTTTTCTCTAGGTGCCTTTGTAAGGCACTTGTCCCTACGTGAGTGTTGGCCTTTCCACGGCTCAATTTTTGGAGGCAGAGAGAACAGATGGCTTTGCTCCTATCTGAGGCACACACCGTAAAATATTTCCTTGTGCCTTCACCCTCCTTTTGGAGGGGGATCAACCCTCTTTGACCAGTTTAGGTCATTTGAGGTTTGCTTTTTATCAAGAGTGCGACCATCACCAGCTCTGTCTGGTCACCCGAGTGGAGTCGTGGGTTATACATCTCCACCTGCTTCTAGTGGTCGGTTGCCCTTCTGCAACCCACCTTTGTGAGTATAATACATTCGCATATTTTACATGCTTCTGGTACTGTGACATACTGCACCATTTGGGCTCCTGTTGTCTCTGTGTTTTCTTCCTGCAGGGTGCAATTTTTATTATCCCTACTTTTTGTCCTTTATCAAAATGAACGAGGCATGGATCCCTGAGGGCTATTGCACGACCGAAGACTAACTCAGTCCCCACACACAGCATCTCTGCCTGCAGGCCGTTTGACTGCCTTATCTGCCACCACCACCATGGTCCAGGACACTAGGCGGATTCCAGAATGTTTAAGGCCGCTGCTAGCAGCGGCCGCTATACTAATTTTTCTTGGGCATGCACATGCCTGCCTAATTTTTATGGCTGAATTGCAGGCGGCTGCAACAAAAAACAAAAGGCATGTACATGTGCCCATCCCCCTTCGTGATCATTACCTTGCCGCGGTGAAGGGGCTTGCGTATCACAATGAAGCAATGACCGCCGGCTATATGAGTGTCTCGGGTCGGGGTGGCACACCAAAGATAATAAGGTCGTTGTTTCATTGTGGTCAGACCAAATTTGATCAGCTGGACAGTCACTGTTCTGTCATTCAGCTACATCAGCCGGGCGACCATATGGGCTGAAAAGCCACCATCACCTGCACTCTCGTCATGGTGCGCACCAGTCCAGCACACCCGTCACTACACAAACGGCTGTTTGCAGTCACTGTATACCTTTCACTGCATCTGTGACTGCACATTATACCTGGCAGTCAGTGCATAACTTGCACTTGAATGGATACAGTTTCAAACAATTTAAAAATACAACCATCTAAAGTTTCAAACAATTTAAAAATACAACCATCTACATTTTCAAACAAGTTAAAAAAATGCCAACAAAAATTACCCTCCGTAAAACATTCTTGGCAAATGCTTTCGACTTGGTTTGTCTTCCGCTGGCTGAAGGGTCCATCTGACCACAGATGCCTGGTCTGCAAAACACGGTCAGGGCAGCTACAGCATGGGTCTCAGCAGGCTCCCACTTCGGGCCGGAATACAACCTTCATTCCCCGCGGTGACAATGTCAGACTTGGAGCAAAACCAGTTAGGAAGGTTGAATAGATTGTGGGCGGTACATACCAACAAACCTCATAGGAGACAGCGTTTTTGAAAAACTAGAAAATGTATTTATTTGTAAATAGGATACATCTTTAAAATAGCATGGACCTTATTCCCAACTACCCCACCTGCAGCTCACATCCCCAGCACCCCCCGCTAGCAAAATCCCCACTCATCCACTCACACAGCATACATCAAGCATGCAGCAGAGTATCAAGGCCTTGAGCAGTCAACACCATTGGGCTAAGAAGCAAAGTTCATGTCTCAGCAGGGAAAAACCCTGCCAAAGCTCAACAAGATCTGCACAGTTGGTGAATCCAGAAACTTGGCTCATAGGGCACAGAGATGTCCATAGAAGATAAGGCAACTTACTGTCGTTGTCTCAGTGTCCCAACAGACTCAGAAGGCATGCAGTACTGCCAGCAGAAATAGCAGGATAAGCAGACAAGCCTGTGTCATAGACAGTTCAATCCAGCTAGGATGAAAAGCAAAAAGCACATATATGCAAACAAGGTGGTCATCCAAACAGTGTCTCTATTGTAGAGCCATGGATGGGTGCAGCAACAGCAGCAGAGGAGCCGACATGATCATATTGAGCCCAGACAGTTCATGAAGGTATGCTCACCCCTGTGCCCTTAGATGGCTAGTGAGGTTCGTCCCCACATAGATGAAGTCAAGTGGAGAGTCTCCATAGAGGGTCCCAGTGGCAGGGATCGTGCCAGTGATCGGGGACTCTGTGTCCGTGAGCATAGCAGGAGAGGTCAGGCGGCCCAGCAAGCAGCGATGACGCCACACGCAGCCTTGACATGTTTCACGAGCGTCTGCTCGTTTCCTCAGGAGGCGTGGCTCATCGCTTCACGTCCACAATGCTCATTCATACTGACATCCAGCCTATCCTGGTGCGAGGAGCAGCCTCCGCCCACCAGCCCCACCGCCGGCCAACGGGCACCCGCGCCCCCGCCCCACACACCCAAACCCCGCCCACATCAATCCGGCAGGTCGGGGGAGAGGGGGAGGAGGCGCGCGCAGCCACCGCCGACGCCCGCACGTCTCCGCAGCTCCCAGGCAACCAAGATGCCATGACAGACAGCGGAGAGAGCGGGCGCCCGAATCAAACGAGAGGGCAGGCAGGCGAAGAGTCGCCCCAAGCCATAATGCGACATGTAACTATATCTCTATACATTTTATGGAGTAATTCAATTATACCTTTATTTAATCATGGCTATAATACCTAGTATAATAAATGAAGTCCAACCCATATCAAACAAGGTAGGACCAGTTATCCCAGATAAATACTTATCAAAGGCCTATAGGGCTGCAGCCGTGGGCACAAGGCGGCAGGAGACACCAGAGCCACAGCAGAGACAGGCAAATACCCCGGGCACGCAGGCGAACAGAAACAAAAACGAAAACCAAAAAACCTAAATAGAGTTAATGATAAAGGCAAAAATAAAATAAAACACCGGAGCAGATGGAAAATCAAACCGGCAGGAAGGCAGCAAAGCCCTCCATCTCGTTCAAACCTGGGAGGGAAGTAGCTTTCAAAGTGAAAATCCAGCGGCACTCCTTTTGGAGCAACAATCTATCAGGGTTCCCACCCCT
Organism: Hyperolius riggenbachi; assembly: GCF_040937935.1. Taxonomy (NCBI): domain Eukaryota; kingdom Metazoa; phylum Chordata; class Amphibia; order Anura; family Hyperoliidae; genus Hyperolius; species Hyperolius riggenbachi. Next base: position 148,290,234 of record NC_090653.1, read on the forward strand.
AATTGATGTATGAATGCGATCCAGACCAATAAATTTGAGCCCACTAGGATCGCCATTGTGGTACCGTCTAAAATGCACCCCGACCGGGGCAGTGGAGCTCACACTTCTAATACTTTTAACATGTTCAGAGATACGTTCCCTGAGCTCACGTGTTGTCTTACCAACATAAAATGCCCCACAGGGGCATGTGAGTAAATACACCACAAACTTCGTAACACAGTTGACATAGTGTGAAAGACTCCACTGCCTCCCGTCGGGGAGCAGAACAGACGCCCCCACATGCATGTAATTACAAAATGTACACCCCCCACATGTATAGGTCCCCAGGGCTCGACAGTGTGGTCTCGGAGTACCCAGCCCCTCAAAATGGCCCCTAACCAGGGTGTCCCTCAATGAGGGCGCTCTCCTGAAAGTAACATTGGGCCTTGGTGGAACGAACAAAGACAATCGCGGATCGTTAACCAAAATGTACCAATATTTATCCAAAATGTGTTTAATCTCGTCATGTTCCAAACAGTATCGAGTGCAAAATCTCGTTTGACGTTTAGAGGAGGTGACAGCTCTATTAGGATTCAAAAGTTTTCCGCGGTCGCTGTTGAGGGTTCTGCTATAAGCCCTCTTTAGTATAGAATCATCATACCCCGGTACCTGAAAGCGAGTGCGCAATTCACTCGCCTCATGTATGAAGGATTTCTGTGTGCTACAGTTGCGGCGAACTCTCAAGTATTGGCCCATAGGGATACCTTTGATAGTGTGCTGTGGATGACAGCTATCTGCCTGTAATAATGCATTAGTAGAGGTATCCTTCCTATACAGACAGGTACTAATTTGGCCTGAAGCATCACATCTTACCCGAAGATCTAAAAACGGGATCATGCATTGATGGTAATTCATGGTGAATTTCAGATTACGGCAATTGATATTTATCTGCCCAACGAATTCGGTCAGTTCCTTAGGACTGCCAGTCCACAGCATGAAGATGTCGTCTATGTACCTGTGCCAGACCAAAATCCGGCACAGGTACACAGAGAGACCATCATCTGCGAACAATTCCCGTTCCCACTCCCCCAGGTACAGGTTAGCGTACGACGGGGCACAGGTCGTCCCCATCGCCGCACCCTGCACCTGGAGGTAGTGGTCGCCATCAAATATCAGAATGTTGTTAGTCAACAAGAATTGTAAAAGGGTCAGTAAAAGCCTATTATGTACAGCGGATTCCAGGCCAAGCTCACTTAAAAATGTGCCTACCGCTGAGAGTCCCAATGCGTGTGGGATGCTGGAATATAGTGCCTCGACGTCGAGCGTGACCAGTAAAGTGCCTGGAGGGACACAAAGGCCATCAATCACCTTTAAAAAGTGGGAAGTGTCCCTAATATAAGAAGGTAAGGCCTGAACGTGAGGCTGCAGATGCTTGTCAATATACACGCTGATGTTCTCAGTGAGAGAGCCGCACCCCGAGACTATTGGACGTCCGGGTGGTGCGGCCAACCTCTTATGCACTTTAGGGAGCGCATAAAAGGTTGGTGTTACTGGATGCAATACCTTCATGAAATCATAGGTCTCATTGGATATTACATTATTCTGCAATGCCTCATCCAATATCGCATATAGTTCCCCCTGGCACCGTGTCACCCTCGACGCCGGAACTCGTCTACTCTATAGCAATCATGTTGGGACAAAATCTGCATACACATATCCCTATAGGCCAACTTGGACATGACCACAACATTACCACCTTTGTCCGACGGCTTTATGATCCAATCGTCCCGTTTCCTCAAGTCGTCAACAGCTTGAACCTCCTCTGCCGTCAAATTCATAGAACGTGTATGTACACGTAATTGCATGAATTCCTTCTCCACAGATGCCACAAAGGTCTGTAGATTGGGATTCAAAGAAAGGGGAGGATACCTTCGAGACCTGCCGCAGAACTGGCCAGTATCCACAAGTGCCAGGGGAGAGGAGGGAAAAGGGCGGGCAGCGTCCAGGGGAGCCGTGGCCTCCGAGCGGGGGGCAAGAATGCCCCCCTCATTACCGTCACCCCCCCCGGGCAGCTCAAAACCGGACTCTTCATACAAATCACATAAATCACGCAATGCCTGACAATCTGCGTCAGATATGGGGCCAGGGGCCGCCGCCAGCCTACCCCTAGGTCGACCCCCATCCGATTGTGTATGTAGTGATTGCAATAGAATTTTTCTTGCAAAAAGATGTAAATCTTTAATTACTTCAAATGTGTCCATATTGTGGGTGGGGCAAAACCCCAGACCACGTGCTAGGACACTGATCATAATCTCGGGGATTGATTCACCCGTAAGGTTAATCACCTGTAAATCGGATGAAGGAAGACCACCAGGGGGGGCACCGGCCCCGGGCCCCAACTGCATTATTCTAAAAAACTGCCAGAGGAGGACGACGGCGCAGAGGCCCGGGCCCCCCGTTCGCCATCCGCCCACCCCTCCCCACCACCCAGGACATGGGTCTCGTCTACACATAGTGTGTCTGTTGTCGCTTTTTTCCGGATGTTATTGCGTTTAACGATTTTGTCTTTTGCAGGTGCACCGCCACCTGTCCTAGAGCGTGTGTCATAAGTCTTGGACTGACCCTGAGTGGATGTAGAGCTCAGGGATGCTGAGCTCGCAGAGCTGGCACTAGTCACTGACCCCTCAGACTCCTCCACCGCACTAGATGTGGGGGGTGGTGCTCCTCCTCTTGGAGGACGAGGTTTTCCAGACTGGGTCCGTTTGAACCCCCACCTGTAAGCAGTTCCTAGTTTGTATGCAAGTCTATCCCTAAGGATCTTCTGATCCCTTTTAACTACCAATTCCTGGTTAAATCGTTTAATGTGATTGTTAAGTTCACCATTCCGCTTCTCATATAGAGGATCGTCACTGCAGAGACAGAGGGAATCGGTGACTTTAGCAATTTCTTTATCAATATTCTTTAACTCTTCCTGATCCAACTCGCTCATAAGGGTTAGGCACACCCTTGCACAAGCCTCAAAGTTATCCTCCCACTTCTTTTTGAACTCAACAGAGAAATTCTTTCTGTGTGGAAATGTCTGAAACCGCAACCATAACGGTGCAAAATTTTCATCAAGATATTCGCGATTGTATTTGACGTTCCACCATAAGCGTGACTTTTGTTCATAAATGCGGATTAATTTTCTGAAACCGCCATTAATGAGTTGGTGAGCATTTCTGCTCTCCTGCGTGCGGGAGCACTCCTGCTCCACCTGGGCAACCAGCGTCTCCCACCGCAACATACCCACCGAAGCAGCCGCAAGAAAAAGGTAAACTAACCGCTAGGTTGCGTCCGCCGGATATAAATATCCTCTTAACCCAATTAAACCAGGTATACCTCCTAAGGCGGGAACGCAAGCTGTGGCTACAAAATTAGTTGGCAATGTCCGTCCACATGAAAATACAGCAAAACCAGTTAGGAAGGTTGAATAGATTGTGGGCGGTACATACCAACAAACCTCATAGGAGACAGCGTTTTTGAAAAACTAGAAAATTTATTTATTTGTAAATAGGATGCATCTTTAAAATAGCATGGACCTTATTCTCAACTACCCCACCTGCAGCTCACATCCCCAGCACCCCCCGCTAGCAAAATCCCCACTCATCCACTCACACAGCATACATCAAGCATGCAGCAGAGTATCAAGGCCTTGTCAGACTTGCCCTCCATAATGGATTCTCGCCGGAGACCAACCTGGTGACCAACCTGGTGAATCGCAGTGAAGGCACCATCAGACTTGCCCTCCATAACGGATTCCCGTTAAAGGATTTAAAGTTGATTCATTACAATTAGGGCCTCAAAAGGTCCTCCTGAGTCCTGTATTGTTATTTTTGGTCACTACCTCGGGGCGGGCGTGCATGCCTGCCTGCCTGCTGCCCTCCTTGCCTGGATGTGTGGTGGTAGCCGTTGATCAGGCTCCAACTCCGGAACGCAATACAACCATCTACACTTTCAAACAATTTAAAAATACAACCATCTAATGTTTCAAACAATTTAAAAATACAACCATCTACATTTTCAAACAATTTACAAAAATGCCAACAAAAATTGCCCTCCGTAAAACATTCTTGGCAAATGCTTTCGACTTGGTTTGTCTTCCGCTGGCTCAAGGGTCCATCTGACCACAGATGCCTGGTCTGTAAAGCACGGTCAGGGCAGCTACAGCATGGGTCTCAGCAGGCTCCCACTTCGGACCGGAATACAACCTTCATTCCCCGCGGTGACAATGGCAGACTTGCCCTCCATAACGGATTCCTCTTTAAAGGATTTAAAGTTGATTCATTACAATTAGGGCCTCAAAGTCCTGTATTGCATGCCTGCCTGCTGCCCTCCTTGGATGTGCAGTGGTAGCCGTTGCTCAGGCTCCACACCGGATTCCATCCCTCATTCCCCGGCCATTACCCGGGGTCACAAATGGCAGACTTGCCCGCCTCCATATGATTCCCGTGAAAGGAATGTGGTGTCATCTTTGCCTGCCATAACTGGTTCTCGTTAAAGGATTTAAAGTACATTCATTTCAAATACACAGCAGGGCCTCGAAAGTCCTCCTCCTGTATTGTTATTTTTGGTCACTACCTCGGGGCGGGCGTGCATGCCTGCCTGCTGCCCTCCTTGGATGTGTAGCATTGCTCAGGCTCCACACCGGATTCCATCCCTCATTCCCCGGCCTTTACCCGGGGTCACAATGTCAGACTTGCCCGCCTCCATAGGATTCTCATTGTAGCGGTACTGAACAAGTACACAGCAAGTAGAAAATGTAATTTAAAAAAAAAAAACGTAAGCTTTTTAACAGTGCCATGGAAAGTTGAGAAGGAAGTCATACATTACCTGACATCACTGAGTGAGGAAGAGCAATCTCGCCATGTTGCGCAGTAGTCCTGCACGGCCGTCACAACACACAACAAACAGCTGTTTGCGGTGCGTTACACAGTGAGTTTGGTGTGTCAGTGTGAAGCAGTCCTCTAATTACACTCCCTGATTGATGTACACACATGCAAGATGTTTTAAAGCACGTTAGGCCTGCAATTTAGCATTCAATGTGATTTCTGCCCTTAAAACGCTGCTTTGCGTCACATCCAGATTTTTCCCCGGGACTTTTTGGCATGTATCCCACTCCGCCATGCCCCCCTCCAGGTGTTAGACCCCTTGAAACATCTTTTCCATCACTTTTGTGGCCAGCATAATTTTTTCTATTTTTCATAGTTCGCCTCCCCATTGAAGTCTATTGCGGTTCGCAAACTTTTCCGCGAACCGAACCTTCCGCGGAAGTTCGCGAACCCGGTTCGTGAACCTAAAATCAGAGGTTCGGCCCATCTCTAAAGCAGAGCAGGAGGAGGATGGTGCGTCAAGGAGGTTCCGTGTGGAAGTTGTAGAAGATTCTGAGGATGTGCACCACGCGCTATGTGAGCCAGTCAACCACATCCTTAGAATTTCGGGGGTTGAGGGTACATGCCCTCTGAACACTGTGCATTCTTTCAGGGCTGTGGGAAATCCCAGCAGTACGACCTCAAAGACACTTGCGGGATGCCCTGCCTCTTCCTGTCATTTTTTTTTTTTTGGGGTACTGTGTCTGCAACGAGTGAAAAGTAATGCAGTGGAGGTGACTGCAACTGAATATGGCAACAACAATAGTAGTAGTGCACATGGCTCTGGTCAGTGGGATGTGTAGTGTCACACACCGAGATACACAACAGTTCAAACACAATACAGTGATAATAACAGAGGCATTGGAGTAGCAGTGGTAAAACTGTGCTTGTGTTTTATGTGGCACACAACTCAATATCACTAGAAGTGGGCTTAGGTGATGGTGGTCAGTGCAAGTGGGCTCTGTCTGTGTACTATCAGACAGACACTGAGGTATGCAGCAGGTGAGGTCAAACACAATGCAGTGATAACACAGGCCCTGGAGCAGTGGTGATAGTGCTCTGCTTGTGTGCTTTTATGTGGCACACAATTCAACATCACTATAAGTGGCCACAGGTGTGAGTCAGTGCTATTGTGCTCTGTCTGTGTACTATCAGACAGACACGGAGAATATGCAACAGTTCAAACACAATACAGTGATAATAACAGAGGCCCTGGAGCACTAGTGGTAAAACTGTGCTTGTGCTTTTATGTGGCACACAATTAGATATCACTATAAGTGGGCATATGTGTGTCTCAGTGCCAGTGTGTCAGACAGACACTGAGAAAATGCTGCAACAGTTCAAACGCAATTTAGTGATAATAACAGAGGCCCTGGAGCACTATTGTGCTTGTAGTGGGCACTGGGCACAATGTTGGGTGCCTGTGGGCTGTGCAGTGTCGCGTGCACACAAAAACAAAAAACAGCAGAAAGATGAAGTAGCCCTCAGAAGGGCTGTTTGGGGTGATTAAACAGCAATCAGCCAGCAAGGATCAAAATAAACAACGCCAGCTAACACTTTCCCTATCTCCAGCAAGCTCTGTCCCTTCCTCTCTCTAATCCAGCCAAAGACAGACTGGAACATGACGGGCACTGCAACATTTTTATAGGGGATGGGTGGGTCCATGAGGGAGTGCAGGCTGATTGGCTGCCATGTGCCTGCTGACTGTGATGTAAGGGGTCAAAGTTTATCCCAATGATGATGTATAGAGGCGGGTCAAATAGCACCATGTGCTCACCACTGGCGGTGAGTACAAATACCTGATCTTGGCAGAATAGTGTTCGTCAGCGAACTGTTCGGGCCATCTCTATTAATAAATGTATTTTTGAATTAAAATAACGTGTTATGCCCAGTATTTTTAATACTAAATGTTATTGGTTTGTAATGGACTGTGTATAGACGTTCTCTTTGAGGAATCCATAATTAACTATAATGAATATGATGGAAAGATTTTTCTTTTGCATTTTGACTAATGGACCCTGTACCCATTTTACCTGAGGGCTAAACACGCAGGATTTCCCTTGCTTTTAAAAGGGGCTTCCAGATTTCATAAGATACTTTCCCCAGGAACCACAGCCACATGTGTGGGGAAGCTATCCCCACCTCCTCCTGGGTATCAGAGGTGGGGGATGCGTACCTTGTCTATTATCTTGAGCAAGGGAGCTCTTAAAGGGAAGGGGGAAACTTTAGGGCCCTTTTCTATTAGCTGCGATCCACTTCAGAAAGCGGATCGCAGCTATTTTGCCGATTGCAATGAGCACCGCGGTGCTCATTTCCCACTAGTGCACATTGTTTTTTCCTGAATCACAATCGTTGGGCAGCGTGTTTTTTGCCGCGAGTGCGCTCCGCTCCTGGCGGCATTTGTGGGTAGTGGAAGTTGTGGGTTGCGCCATCACACTTCCCAATGCAAAAAGTGCCCTTAGGCTTTTGCCACCACACCTTTGCAGGGTATAAACCCAATCTTGTGAATTGTGTGGTTTGGTATTGCTTAGGAGGTGAAGCCCCATGCTCATGGACTCCAGATTACCTAAGAAATACCAACCTGCATGGGAGACAAGGTGATTAAAGTGTTTCGTAAGTGGGACCCTACATTCACTAATCATTTTTTAAATGTTTGCTGTTGCTTTTATTTTATCATTTTGAAAAACAAAACAAAACTGTAAGCTCCTCATTCAAATTATTTTCAACTTCTTGTTCTCACATGCTTTGGGCACTGGAGGTGGGGATGTCCACAGCCTTGCAATGGGTGCACAGTGTGTGTGTGGCTTTGGCATCTTTCCTTCATAAGATCCCCCCAATCCTATGGACCACACTCGCGAGTGTTGAATAACAGCCTGCATGGGGGCAAATTGTTATATTTTGAGATGATTGAGAATTGTGCTAATTATTATGAAATTCTATTGTAAAATAAATTAACCTGCCTGGTGTTCCGATTCCCGCGGCCTTGTAGCCGCGGGAATGTTTTTTGCACATTTTTTTTATCATGTAGCTAGCCTAGCGCTAGCTACATGATTCCCCCTCCCTGCGGCATCCCTCCCTGCCCTCCGATCGCCCCCGGCGCAATCACCCGTCCGAAAATCCTGTTTTGTGGGATTTCCTGGAAGGCTTCCCCCGTCGCCATGGCGACGAACGCCGTGACGTCATCAACGTCGTGACGTCACAGGGAGTCCCGATCCACCCCTCAGTGCTGCCTGGCACTGATTGGCCAGGCAGCGCACGGGGACTCGGGGGGGGGGGGGCCTGTATCGCGGCGGGTAGCAGCGGATCGGCGGCGAGCGGCGGCGATCAGGTACAACACGCAGCAACCAAAGTGTTTGCTGCGTGTTTTAAAAAAAATGTATTCAAATCGCCCAGCGGGGCCTGAGCAGTGACCTCCAACGTCTCTGGACAAGCCTAGCTCGTCCAGAACGCTAGGGAGGTGTAATGATCGGTGTAACACAGAGAGGATCTGATTACCGGTGAACTGCAGTATCACCGGGAATACAGATATATACCAGATTATAGATGATCTGCAGTATCACCGATAATCCGATATACTAGCTAACCTCTGGACACCTGAGTAGAGTGTTTGGTGCAAACAGTAATAATGAGAGGACTGGGCCTCAGAGCAGTAAGGAGTACTGCCCAATTCCTTCTGGACTCTCCCGGAGGGAGGAGTCAGGCTGAGAGAAGGAACGACAGAACGAGAGTGACACTCAAGGGGGAGTGTCACTATCAGGACTGGGAACCGCCTCTAACAGTAACGTCGGTTCTCGAGGTCGGACAAGCCAGGTCGTAAACACACGGACAGGTAAAGCACAGATTCAGAAGGCAGAGGCGAAGTCGAAAGTACAAGCAGAAGCAGGGTTCAGCCACAGGGTATCAGAATATCGAGGTACAAAATCAGAAGGCAGATGCAGAGTCTAAGGACGAGCCGGGGTTCGGCAACAGAGTATCACAATGACAAAGTACAGGATCAGAGTTCAGGAGAATGGTCAGGCAGGCAGAATGTCATAACAGATAATCACAATCAAACTAGTACTTTAAACTATCAACAAATCTAGCTAAGTGTAGGATTACAGCTCCAGCTGGTCCCGGCACACTTTCGGATCTGACTCAGGTCTGTGTGCTACCACGTAATGATCGCAATGCCAGACAACGGGCAAGTGAACAGCCAGCAGTATATATACAAAAGAACTCTCCAGTACCTCCCTTAATTGCTGGACCAATGAGGATCGATGGAAATGTCAGCTGACCCGCTCAGTCAGCTGACCTCCTTCTGGCTGCCATATAGGGCCTGCCTCTCTGCGCGCGCGCGCGTCACTCTCAACCCTGGTGGACTATGAGTCCGAGCCACACCAGCACTGTCCCTGATGCCTGCCGCGGGAGCCGCCGCACTGCACGCGGCGGCTTCTCCGCGTTCACCGCTGTTTATGCGGCATGCGGCGGTTCCGCTGCGCCGCCATGCAGGACGCGGAAGCAACCGCCCTGCTCTGAGAGCAAGCGGCTGCTTTTCCGTGCTTTCTCACAGTACCCCGCACCCCCCCCCCCCCCCCGAGGAGTGGACTCAGGACAACTCCTACCAGGTTTCTCGGGATGTAAGGCGTGAAACTCCTTCCTTAATTCATCCGCATGCATGCGACTCCCAGGTACCCATTGTCTCTCCTCAATGCCATACCCTTTCCAATGCACCAGATATTGTACTGAGTTCTGTACAATGCGTGAGGAGGAGGAGTGGGGCCCACATGGACTGCTGGTTTGAGCAGGGATACGTGAAAGGACCTGGCGGGAAGATCAATGGAATAAGTAACATTATTGATCTTCTTAGCTACCGGGAACGGACCCACAAACCTGGGACCCAGTTTATCTGAGGGCTGTCTCAGGGTCAAGTGGCGTGTGGTCACCCAGACCAAGTCTCCTGGCTGGAACCTCCACTCTAACGAGCGTCTCTTGTCAGCCTGACCCTTTTGACTCCGGAATGCCCTTTCCAAATTACTCTTCACTATCCACCAGATGTCTTTAAATGCCCTCTGCCAAGCTTCCAGGGTGGGAAACGGAGACGAGGCAACTGGCAAAGGGGAGAATTTGGGTGACCTCCCTGTCACAATCTGGAATGGAGAAAAACCAGAAGAAGAACTCTTTAAATTATTCTGTGCGAATTCTGTGAAGGCCAGACATTTTACCCAGTCATTTTGTGCCTCCGCAACGTAACATCTTAAGAACTGCTCCAAAGACTGATTAATCCGTTCAGTCTGCCCATTTGTCTGTGGGTGGTAGCCTGACGAGAAAGACAACTTCATGCCCATTTGGTGGCAAAATGCCCTCCAGAATCCAGAGATGAATTGGACTCCCCGATCAGACACTATGTTCTCCGGAATGCCATGCAGCCGGAAAATGTGGATGATGAATAAGTCGGCCAATTCCTAGGCCGAGGGGAGTCCTTTCAAGGGCACGAAATGGGCCATTTTGCTAAAGCGGTCGACTACCACCCAAATGACCGACATGCCTTCAGACCTGGGGAGCTCACCCACAAAATCCATGGACAAGTGGATCCATGGTTCACTCGGGGCGGGCAAAGGCTGTAAGGTACCGACAGGTGCCAGCCGGGAGGGCTTACTTTTTGCACAAATTGCACATTCCCTAACAAACTCCTTACAATCAGCTGACAGGGAGGGCCACCAGGCACACCTGGCTACAAGATCCTGCGTTCTGGCTGCTCCGGGATGTCCAGCATTTTTATGCGCATGGAACATCTCTAGGATTTGGAGACGGAAGGGCAGAGGAATGAACATAACCCCTTCAGGCTTCCCTTCCGGGATGTCCTGCTGGAAGGGGCTTAATGTCTCCTTCTAGTCTTCCCAAGTATCGGTTGCAGCCAGCACCAATTTCTGAGGAACAATAGTCTCAGGGATGGGGGGCTGTGCTTTCTCTGGCTCAAAGCACCTGGACAAAGCGTCTGCCTTAACGTTTTTGCTGCCTGGAGTGTAAGTAATTATGAATCTGAACCTTGTAAAGAATAAAGACCATCGGGCCTGACGGGGACTTAATCTCTTAGCTCCCTCGATGTATTCTAAATTCTTGTGATCCGTGAAAACCATGATAGTGTGCTCTGCTCCTTCTAGCCAGTGACGCCACTCTTCAAAGGCCAGTTTAATGGCCAGGAGCTCTCTGTTGCCTATATCATAGTTCCTCTCTGCCGGAGAGAACCTACGAGAAAAGTAAGCACAGGGATGTAGTCTTCCCTGTAACCCTGACCGCTGAGACAGCACAGCCCCTACCCCGACCTCCGAGGCGTCAACCTCAACAATGAAAGGATAAGAGGTGTCAACATGTCTCAGGATTGGTGCGGAACAAAACAATTCCTTCAAAGTAGAAAATGCATTCTGAGCTTAAGGAGACCAGTGGGTAGTATCTGCCCCCTTTCTTGTGTACCCTTTTATAAACCTCCTATAGTAATTTGCAAAACCCAGGAATCTCTGGAGGGCTTTCAGCCCCACAGGTTGCGGCCATTCGAGGACAGCTGTGACTTTAGCAGGGTCCATTGACAGACCTGAGGTAGAAATCACATACCCCAGAAACGTGACGGATGTCACCTCAAAAATACACTTTTCCAACTTGGCAAACAGCATATTTTGTCTCAGCTTGTTCAGCACAATTTTGACATGGATCCTGTGTTCAGAGAGGTTGTCAGAGTAGATCAGTATATCATCGAGATATACCAGAACAAATCTGCCCAACACCTCTCTGAATACCTCATTAATTAATTCTTGGAAGACGGCTGGCGCATTACACAACCCGAAGGGCATCACTAAGTACTCGTAATGCCCGTTGGGTGTGTTGAAGGCCGTCTTCCATTCATCGCCCTTTCTAATGCGGATCAGGTTGTATGCACCCCTCAGATCCAACTTCGAGAAGATCTTAGCTCTCGTGACCTGTGTGAATAAATCATCTATCAAAGGTAACGGATAGCGATTCTTCACGGTGATCTTATTCAGGCCATGGTAATCAATACAGGGTCGCAGGCCTCCGTCTTTCTTTTTAACAAAAAAGAACCCTGCCCCGGCAGGCGACCGGGACGGGCGAATGAAGCCCTTGGCCAAATTCTCACGGATATATTCTTGCATGGCCAATTTTTCGGGCCCAGATAAATTGTACAAATGCCCCCGGGGGGGCATACAACCTGAACGGAGATTGATGGGACAATCGTAAGGGCGATGTGGGGGTAACTTATCTGCTGCCTTGGGACAAAATACGTCAGCATAATCTAAATATTGCTCAGGAACCCCCTCAACCAGTATCCTGGTTTGGCCCAAAGTTACCTTCCCTAAACATTGTTGGAAACAATGTTCTGACCAGGAAACTAATTGCCCGGTGGCCCAATCAATGTGCGGAGAATGAAGGCATAGCCATGGCATACCAAGTATAATGGTGGACGTAGACATGTGTAACACAAAAAACTGTAATCTCTCCCAATGTAAGACCCCCACCGTGATTCCTATCTGTGGTGTCTGGGACAGCGGACGATTCCTCTGTAGAAGAGAATCGTCCACTGCCGTAACCTGGATGGGTGGTTCCACCGCTGTGAGCAGAATACCCAATCTTTTAGCAAAGTCAATATTCATAAAATTAGCCGCGGAGCCTGAATCGATGAAGGCTTCCGTGGTCTCGGTCTTATCCTCCCATGTAACCGTACAGGGAAAAAGCAACCGTTTTTCTTCTAGGGGTATGAATCGGGCGCCTAGAGTGTTACCCCCTACAACTCCTAGGCGGTAGCGTTTCCCGGCTTATTAGGGCAATTTCGTACCCTATGCCCCCCTTCACCACAATACAAACATAATTGTTCAGACATTCTCCGTCTTCTCTCCACCTGGGTCAACTTTGACCGACCGATCTGCATCGGCTCAGGCGGAGGCAAGACCGGAGAAGACGAGACAGAGGGAGATGGAGTTACTAGGGGTGCAGCGGGAGGCGCCGCGTAAGATGTCAACCTGACACGATGCCTGCCCCTAGTCTGTCTCTGATGGCGTAGCCTACGGTCGATTCGAATGGCCGATGAGATGGCCTCATCGACTGTTTTGGGCTCGGGCTGACTTAACATCAAGTCGGAGACCTCATCCGACAACCCAGACAGGAAGCAATCCAACAGGGCATAGGTGTCCCACCTGGCCGTAACTGACCACCTACGACAGTCGGCCGCATAATCTTCGACTGGACCCTTGCCTTGCCATAGAAGCTTGAGCTTCCGCTCAGAGGTCGCGGGCGCGGCAAGGTCCGGGTCGTCGTAATTTACTGCCATGGCTTTAAAGAATTCCTTTACAGAGGTCAAAGCTGTGTCTCCGGGGGGCAGGCTATATGCCCAGGTCTGGGAGTCACCGGACAATAAAGTTTTGATAAACGTGAATCTCTGGGTCTCAGTACCAGAGGATCGTGGTCTCAATTCAAAATATGATAACACTCTACTCCTAAAACTGCGGAAGTCAGATCTGTGGCCAGAAAACCATTCAGGAACGGGCATACGTATGTCCACGCTAGGAGGGGATCGCACCTCATCCACTGACGTCTGGAGGGTTTATACAGACCCTGACAGAGCCTCAATTAATGCTTTGTGTTCACCCAGCACTCGATTGACATTATCCACCGAAGTGGCAAGTTCCCCCAGAGGACCAGTGCGTGCGTCCATTTTGTTTTGGGTCTGGCGTTCTGTAACGATCGGTGTAAGACAGAGAGGATCTGATTACCGGTGAACTGCAGTATCACCGGGAATACAGATATACACCAGATTATAGATGATCTGCAGTATCACCGATAATCCGATATACTAGCTAACCTCTGGATACCTGAGTAGAGTGTTTGGTGCAAACAGTAATAATGAGAGGACTGGGCCTCAGAGCAGTAAGGAGTACTGCCCAATTCCTTCTGGACTCTCCCCGAGGGAGGAGTCAGGCTGAGAGAAGGAACGACAGAACGAGAGTGACACTCAAGGGGGAGTGTCACTATCAGGACTGGGAACCGCCTCTAACAGTAAGGTCGGTTCTCGAGGTCGGACAAGCCAGGTCGTAAACACACGGACAGGTAAAGCACAGATTCAGAAGGCAGAGGTGAAGTCGAAAGTACAAGCAGGGTTTGGCCACAGGGTATCAGAATATCGAGGTACAAAATCAGAAGGCAGATGCAGAGTCTAAGGACGAGCCGGGGTTCGGCAACAGAGTATCACAATGACAAAGTACAGGATCAGAGTTCAGGAGAATGGTCAGGCAGGCAGAAGGTCATAACAGATAATCACAATCAAACTAGTACTTTAAACTATCAACAAATCTAGCTAAGTGTAGGATTACAGCTCCAGCTGGTCCCGGCACACTTTCGGATCTGACTCAGGTCTGCGTGCTACCATGTAATGATCGCAACGCCAGACAACGGGCAAGTGAACAGCCAGCAGTATATATACAAAAGGACTCTCCAGTACCACCCCTAATTGCTGGACCAATGAGGATCGATGGAAATGTCAGCTGACCCGCTCAGTCAGCTGACCTTCTTCTGGCTGCCATATAGGGCCTGCCTCTCTGCGCGCGCGCGCGTCACTCTCAACCCTGGTGGACTATGAGTCCCAGCCACACCAGCACTGTCCCTGATGCCTGCCGCGGGAGCCGCCGCACTGCACGCGGCGGCTTCTCCGCGTTCACCGCTGTTTATGCGGCATGCGGCGGTTCCTCCACGCCGCGCCGCCATGCAGGACGCGGAAGCAGCCGCCCTGCTCTGAGAGCAAGCGGCTGCTTTTCCGTGCTTTCTCACAGGAGGTTAATCAAATCGTGCAATAAGAACATCTCAAGTAGAAGGTGGAGCACTCTCTCACACAAAAATGGAGGTGAGTTTTCATGAGCCAAGGCCAGCAGCCCAAGTACCTCCTGGGCTGCGCTGCATACAAGTCCAAAAAGGTCGGTACCATGTTTATCAAAAGTAAAAATTTATTTAAAGGACCAATATTGTGAAAATTGTTACACAAAGATATACAAATAAGAAGTACGTTTCTTCCACAGGAAGGAAGGAATGGAGGACAGCGAGCGTGTTTACTATACTATACTATTATATTATATTATACTATGTTGCTGTCGCTTACAGTAGTTGGTAGAAATCTGATGGAACCAACAGGTTTTTAAAGTGTACCTAAATGGTACACACTGCATTATTTGTACTTACCTGGGGCTTCCTCCAACCCCATGAGGTCTGCAGACACCCTCGCCATCCTCTATTCTTCCATGGCCGCCAGTACTTCTGTCAGTCGGGGGCCAGTCGTCCTTTTCTATGCAGCCGGTTCTGCCGGTGTTCTGCATCTGCAAAGTACAGTCTGATGATTCTTGGAGCCGCTGTTGACCTCCAAGCCCATTTCTCAGGTTTGTTTACATTTGAGCTAAAAGTGTCCAGTACAAAATTATTCATAACCTTCTCAGTAATCAATAGAAATTGGCTATTACAGCAATCAAATGCTTCATATAATTGCAGACCAGTTTTTTCTTGTCTCCACAGGTATTTTTGCCCATTCATGTTTAGCAATGAGCTCCAAATCTTTCAGGTTGGAGGGTCTTCTTGCCATCACCCTGATATTTAGCTCCCTCCACAGATTCTCAATTGGATTCAAGTCAGGACTGCCACTCCAAAACGTTAATGTTGTTGTCTGCTAACCATTTCTGCACCACTTTTGCTGTGTGTTTTGGGTCATTGTCGTGCTGAAATGTCCACTGGTGCCCAAGGCCAAATTTCTCTGCAGACTGCCTGATGTTGTGGTTGAGAATCCCCATGTATTGCTCTTTTTTCATGGTGCTGTTTACTGTGATTAGGTTCCCTTGTCCATTGGCTGAAAAAAAACCCCAAAGCATTAGGTTCCCACCACCATGTTTGACAATGGGGATGGTTTTCTTTGGCTTGAAGGCTTCCCCTTTTCTATACCAAATGAAGGAAACATCATTGTGACAAAACAATTCAATTTTTGTTTCATTTGACCATAACACAGGAGACCAGAAGTCTTCTTCTTTGTCCAGATAAGCATTTGCAAAGACCATGCTGTCTGTTGAAGTGTTCAGCACTGGCCTGTCATTGACTTGCTCAGTTTTTCTGGGCAGAAAACACAAACAGACAAGTTTGCTCTGAGTCTAGAGTTCTGTTTGTGATGTTTACAATTGATTTCTGTCATTGCTGAGCTAATTAGCCTTAGTTTTATCACCTGAGTTATACCTGAGCGTGGCCACAGCCATGCTCAGATGTGAATCTTGTTAGTTTGACACGCTGTGGCATCATCCAGTGGCAAAAAATGATACAATTCACAGATTGTGAGCAGAGAGGAGCAAATTGTCTATTACCTCTCCAGGTTCCTATGCCGCTTTTGTGTGCCTTATCTGGAGAAGTGGCTTTCTCCTTGGTTTGCATCCATGGAACCCAGCAGTGTGCAGTATCCATTGGATTGTCTGCCTTGAGACATTGCCACCAGCAGAGCCCAGATTCACCAGGATGGCCTTGGTGGTGATGCTTGGATTCTTCTTCACCTCTCTCACTATCCTCCTGGCCAGCACAGGTGTCACTTTTGGCTTCCGACCACGTCCACAGAGATTCCACAGTGCAAAACATCTTGTGTTTTTTAATAATACTTTGCAATGTAGCCACTGGAACTTGAAAACATTTAGAAATGGCCTTGTAGCCCTTTCCTGACTTGTGAGCAGCCACAATGCGCAGCCGCAGTTCCTCACTGCTCCTTTGTCTCAGCCATGACTGTCATAGGAGCCCTAGTGGTCAGACCGCGAAATGCCTTCCGAACGGTGCCAGCGCACGGATCGTGCGAACTGTGGTCGCAGTCAATGCATAGGAACCGTTGGGAATTGGCCGCAGACAAACCAGAAGGGAGCCTGTGAGTTACGGTAATTACAACTTACACACTATTTCAGGGTATATCTGCCACCACCACTGGTATGGGCCAGTGGTCCCTACCGACTGACTGATCCTGCAAATAAAACAGTTAAAACATGCTGTATTCTGTCTAGCTAACAACAATACAATAGTAGCGTCTCTCCAGAAATCTGGTTCAGTTTGTGCGGCTGAGAAGCAGGGTAGCGGAACAGTGAATGACTTTGATAAAGTCTTTATTCACGGGCAATATAAATAATTAATATATACAGACAATTATTAAAATCAACAATTATTGAAAAATTAATAGCCAGTATGAAAAATAAAAGAAAGGGAGAAAAAATACTTAGTTTCATGAAGGATGTCCTTTTGTGGGAAGAATCATAAAGTCCTTGGTAAAATCCTTTATTTCAGCTCAATTTAAAATCCAAGCAAAATGGCCACCACTTGTTCCTCACGGTGGCCGCGCGTTCATGAAGGTGGAAAATGGAGGAATGAGGGAGGAGTCCCTTGCAACCACTTTTGAACAATGCACATCTTTGGGTGGAGCCTCAAGTACAGCCCAGGGGTTGGACAGGGGCGGTGAGCTCCCTGGATGGGTGCTCTATGCCCATCAAATATGACTTTTGTCATATCTCGGCTTCCGCTTTCCGCAGACACATGACCATCACATATTAATATTTCTCAGACTAGGCCAGTTCATATGAAACCAAACTTGGGCATGTTTGCATGCCCAGTTAAAAACCAGTGGAATTCCCCGAGTTCTGGTTATGCCAGTGGCCCCAATTTAATATCAAAATACTCACAAGATCCGGACCAGCAAATTGATATAACTTTCACATTTCTCACCTGAACCGTATTGCTTAAACATGCTCAAAATCATAAACTCCAGGCTTTCTTATTCCGTCTATATGGCTCCAGCCAGTCTGGAGGGAAGCAGTGCTGGAATAGACTGACCATTTGGTGAGCCTATAGACATCTATCTGAGGTAATGAAAAGTAAACACTAGCCTCCTGAATACAAGGGTTTGTTCCTGGTCATTAGCATATCAAAAGAGCCATCCTGCAGTTAAGCTGATGCTATCTCTCTGCTGAGAAAAGACTGCAGATGCTCCTACACAATCAATCCAGATATAGCACGTCACTGGCAATCGGTGCAATAAACCAATTGCTTTCTCGTTTCTCACGGCTGTTCCGTGACAATGGCCTCAATTCACTAAGATCATGCTAGAGATAATAAGGCAAGAGAAAATTTACCTCCACACGTGAGAGAGTTATCTTACCTCTTCATTCCTTAAGTTACGTCTCCTGTAGTTAATTTACCTCCTCTGTAGTTAATTTACCTCCTCTGTAGTTATTTTCACATGCAGCTAATTAACAGCCTGACTTTAACTCTGGAGTTATTTTAAGGATTGGAGAGTTAATTTAAAGACAGAAGAGTTAACTTTAGGCTTGCCTGAGGTAAAATGTTTCCTGAATACTACATGCCTTATCACCATGGTAACAACTCTAGAAGAGTTATTAAAGACAGGAGATAAGTTTAGTGAATTGAGGCCAATGACTGTTTACAAACAGCAGAGAGCAACTGCAGAGAGCTGCTGTTTTTCACCTGTTTAAAATAGTTGTTCCCAATAAATCAGGGTAATTAGGATGCTTTAGAACAGCTTGGTCTATTTGGAATGGTATAGAACTTTGGATTTTCCCACAGACTCTGACAGTATGTGAAGGGTATGAATAATTTTGGACTGGCACTTTTTGCTCAAATGTAAATAAAAGGTGAGAAATGTTTTTTTTTTCCACAATAATGCCTCTTGTACATTGTCTTATTATCTTTTGGGAGACGCCTATGTCATTTCCCATCAAAAAATGACTTGCTGGTTAAGTAAAAGTAAAAGTCAAAATTTGCCAGAGGTATGAATAATTATGGGCAGCACTGTAGCTCTCACCTTGTCAGGGACTGGTGATTTGCAACAAAAGTGTCTGCCAGCTCAATAAAAGCAGTGCCACAGGCTGACAACATCCATGCCACGCTGAATTAAAGGGGTTCTTTCGCGAAAAAAGTAGGCAGTTAAAAAATGTGACAGATGACAGGTTTTCAGCCAGTCCATCTTTTTAAGGGGGATTCTCAGGGCTTTCTTTGTTTTCAACAGCATTTCCTGAACAGCAGTTTAACTGCCAAAATAGCAAGATACCAGCCCGCCTCCCTAATCACTTGCACACTATTATGTCAGTTAGATTTTGCAACTGTTGTTCAGGAAATGCTGTTGAAAACAAAGAAAGCCCTGAGAATCCCCCTTAAAAAAATGGACTGGCCCAAAACCTGTCATCTGTCACATTTTTTAACTGCCTACTTTTTTCGCGAAAGAACCCCTTTAAGGCAGTAATTTATGCAAAAGGGTCCCTAACCAAGTACTGAGTACATATGTATCAATTGTTCTTACCTGAGGAAAATGTATGCGTGCTCTAACACCAAGTTTTAACCCTAGAAAGTCTGGCTCTGCAAATCTGGCTCAATTGGTTATTCATGAGGCAATGCTCATTCAAATTTGCATTTGCTTTCGCACGCCAAACTATGCAGGGTCAAAAAACGAATACCGCAAAGCGGTCGCCCTGCGGGAATTAGTTCATGCCACATTAGCACTTGGTGTTAGAGCACGCATACATTTTCCTCAGGTAAGCATTTTTTTGTAGTTGTATCCTTTGGAGGCAGTGGAAGATGGCTTGCTCTGGTGGTGTGAGCCCTGGAGTGAGTTGTTTGCACCTGTCCTCCCCCCCTCTGGAGTGTTGTGTGTGAGCCAGCCCTGAGCTCTAAAGTTTGGGGTGACCCATGCTTCACTCCTTACTCATGTGGTGCCCCCAAGTTAATGCTCATGTAGCAGAACGCAATGGACGTTAAGGTAAGTGCCTGTTTTTAATATTGGGAGGTTGGAGCGGACGGCTCCCCTCGGCGCTGGCCACACTTAGGAGGGGTCGCCTGCGCCACCCAGCCTCCCCCTCCGGGGTGCTGCTGTGGTTCCCAGGCGGTGAGAGTGCCTGGGACCCCGCAGTCCCCCGGTTTTATGGGGGCATTGGGAAGCCTCCCGTGGCGCTCCTGGATAGTGCTAATGTGGCATGAACTAATTCCCGCAGGGCGACCGCTTTGCGATATTCGTTTTTTGACCCTGTATAGTTTGGCGTGCGAAAGCAAATGCATATTTGCATGAGCATTGCCTCATGAATAGCCAATTGAGCCAGATTTGCAGAGCCAGACTTGCTAGGGTTAAAACTTGGTGTTAGAGCACGCATACATTTTCCTCAGGTAAGCATTTTTGGTAGTTGTATCCTTTGGAGGCAGGTGGAAGATGGCTTGCTCTGGTGGTGTGAGCCCTAGAGTGAGTTGTTTGCACCTGTCCTCCCCTCCTCTGGAGTGTTGTGTGTGAGCCAGCCCTGAGCTCTAAAGCTTGGGGTGACCCATGCTTCACTCCTTTCTCATGTGGTGCCCCCAAGTTAATGCTCATGTAGCAGAACGCAATGGACGTTAAGGTAAGTGCCTCTTTTTAATATTGGGAGGTTGGAGCGGATGGCCCTCCCCGGTGCTGGCCATGCTTAGGGGGGGTCGCCTGCGCCACCCAGCCTCCCCCTCCGGGGTGCAGCTGCGGTTCCCAGGCGGTGAGAGTGCCTGGGACCCCGCGGTCCCCCGGTTGTATGGGGGCATTGGGAAGCCTCCCCGTGGCGCTCCTGGATAGTGCTTATGTGGCATGAACTAATTCCCGCAGGGCGACCGCTTTGCGGTATTCATTTTTTGACCCTGCATAGTTTGGCGTGCGAAAGCAAATGCATATTTGCATGAGCATTGCCTCATGAATAGCAAATTGAGCCAGATTTGCAGAGCCAGACTTGCTAGGGTTAAAACTTGGTGTTAGAGCACGCATAAATTTTCCTCAGGTAAGCATTTTTTTGTAGTTGTATCCTTTGGAGGCAGGTGGAAGATGGCTTGCTCTGGTGGTGTGAGCCCTGGAGTGAGTTGTTTGCACCTGTCCTCCCCCCCCCCCCCCTCTGGAGTGTTGTGTGTGAGCCAGCCCTGAGCTCTAAAGCTTGGTGTGACCCATGCTTCACTCCTTTCTCATGTGGTGCCCCCAAGTTAATGCTCATGTAGCAGAACGCAATGGACGTTAAGGTAAGCGCCTGTTTTTAATATTGGGAGGTTGGAGCGGATGGCCCTTCCCGATGCTGGCCACGCTTGGGGGGGTCGCCTGCGCCACCCAGCCTCCCCCTCTGGGGTGCAGCTGCGGTTCCCAGGCGGTGAGAGTGCCTGGGACCCCGCGGTTCCCCGGTTGTATGGGGGCATTGGGAAGCCTCCCCGTGGCGCTCCTGGATAGTGCTTATGTGGCATGAACTAATTCCCGCAGGGCGACCGCTTTTCGGTATTCGTTTTTTGACCCTGCATAGTTTGGCGTGTGAAAGCAAATGCATATTTGCATGAGCATTGCCTCATGAATAGTCAATTGAGCCAGATTTGCAGAGCCAGACTTGCTAGGGTTAAAACTTGGTGTTAGAGCACGCATACATTTTCCTCAGGTAAGCATTATATGTATCAATTGTATCCTTTTATTTTTTAAAGGGACAACATTTTTCAATTTAAAATCTTTGTTTTATTGATTTCATGTAATTTTCTGATTTTCT
Source organism: Hyperolius riggenbachi (assembly GCF_040937935.1). NCBI lineage: Eukaryota > Metazoa > Chordata > Amphibia > Anura > Hyperoliidae > Hyperolius > Hyperolius riggenbachi. Next base: position 148,311,688 of record NC_090653.1, read on the forward strand.
AAGATTTTTATTTTGGGGTTTTCATGAGCTGTAAGCAATAATCATCTAAATAAAGGCTTGAAATATCTCCCTTTGCATATAATGAGTCTATTCCTTATATTGGTTTCTTCCATCGCTTGGCCATCTCCGTCAAAGCTTTGATCAGCTGTAGGGATGCTCATTCGGATTTCGCAGAATTGAAATTTTCGACTGGAAATTTGAATTTCCAATCGGAACTCGGAAATTGGAAAACCGATCTCGGAAATTGGATTTCTGCAGAAATACTGCATTACTGCAACTCGGTAATTTTAGCCCAATCACAGAACTCGGAAGCATTGGACCAATCAGAGAATGCAGAGTCAACTCAGAAGTATTTGGCCAATCAGAGAATGCAAAAAAAAAAAAGACCCAAAAAACACTACTCGGAAATCCGAACTCAGAAATCGGAAACTGATCGGAAATCCGTGAAATTGGTAATCAGCATTGGCGGAAATCGGAATTTCTGCAGAATCGGAAATCGACATTTTCGACCAGCTGTGATCTATTTTTGTTCAAAATGGCAATGCTTGCAGCTCCCATACAGCTTTCAAATCAGCAAGAACTGAATCAGGCATTCGGAGAAGAAGAGTAAAAGAAAAGGAGATAGCAAAGAAAAGGTGGGCAGAAGTATACCGAACTTGTTCGTCTATCTATGTGTACCGGTTTTCACTCGGAACTTCAGTTCCACAGGGCAGGATTACCAAGTAACAGAGCCGGATTAAGACCACACAGGGCCCCAAGCAGAGCAATTAATTTAGGGGCCCCCCTCCTCAGCCACCCTGTTGAAAGGATGTCCCCCCAGTATAGGTGGCTGGATGTCCCTGCAGTATAGGGAGTCGGATGTCCCCCTAATATAGGTAGTAGTCAGATGTCCCCTCAGAATAGATAGCGAGAAAACCCTCCAGTAAAGGTAACCAGATGTTCCCTCAGTATTGGTAGCCAGATGACTACCCCCCCCCCCCCCTTTACAGGTAGCCAGATGCCCCCACCCACCCAAGCAGCCGCCCACTATTTCCACAGTATAGGTAGCCAGATGCCTCAGTATAACCAGGTAACCAGATATACCTCAGCCCTTGTTTTACAGGTGGGTGACATGATAAGAGACCCTAGCTCTCACCATGGAGAACAGACACTAAAGGGTCCCATACACTGAGCCGATTAGCGGCTGATCGAAATCGATCGACCGCAAATCGATTGACCAATCAATCGATTTGCGGCCGATTTCGATCTATTTCGATCAATTGCAATCGATCTGACATGCTGGAAAATCTAGGTCGATCTGTTGAGATTGCCTATCATTTTTCATTGGACCTAATGAAAATCTGATGGCAAAAAAATGCCATCAGATCAAATCTTTTCCTAGTAAAAAATGTTCCTAAACACATCAGATAGATCAGAAATCTATCTGATGATCTATCTGCTGCTAATCTAACGAGTGTATGGTAAGAAGCACTGAGGAGAACCTGCACCGAAGATGCGGCGCAGGAACCTGGAGAGGTAATAGACACTTTGCCAGGGACGGATCAAGACCAAGTTGCGCCTGGGGCAAGGTTAGGTTTTGGCGCCTAAAGGTCAGGTTTTGGCGCCTAAAGGTCAGGTTTTGGCGCCTAAACTGCCATTCATTTTGCTGCCTTTTTAAGAATACAACAAACTGCGCCTGGGGCAAGATACCCGCCTGCCCCAAACCCCCCCCCCCCCCCCCTAGATCCGTCCCTGCACTTTGCTCCTCTCTGCTCACAATCTGTGAATTGCATCATTTTTTGCCACTGGGTAATGCCACAGCGTGTCAAACTAACAAGATTCACATCTGAGCATGGCTGTGGCCGCGCTCAGGTATAACTCGGGTGATTAAACTAAGGCTAATTAGCTCAGCAATGACAGAAATCAATTGTAAACATCGCAAACAGAACTCTAGACTCAGAGCAAACTTGTCCGTTTGTGTTTTCTGCCCAGAAAAACTGAGTAAATCAATGACGGGCCAGTGCACACTTCAACAGACAGCAGTGACAGCAAAATGTGCATTTTCTACACCAATTAAAGTAGCTTCTGTGAAAAGATGCCTGCGTTTTCCATCATGATGTGTAAAAAAAAATGCATATACAAAACAAGAAAGCTGACAGACAAGTGTGCTACCAGCTGAAGGTTTTTTAGCAGAGCAGTTTGTCTAAATGCTGATGCTATCATGCAGTGCAGTTTCTAGGCTAAAATGCACCCAGGGCGAGGGTGTAAAAATTGCGCCCCCCCCCCCCCCCCGGTGTAGGTAGCCAGCTATAGGTCCCCCCCCCGAGTATAGGTGGCCAGGCATAGGTGAGCCAGTAAAGTTGCCCCCCGTATAGGTTAGCTAGGTAGGTGCCTCCAATATAGGTAGCCAGTATAGTTGCCCCCAGCATAGGTTAGATAGGTAGGTACCCCCAGTATAGGTTAGTTAGGTAGGTGCCCCCAGTATAGGTAGCCAGTATAGTTGCCACCTGTATAGGCTAGCTAGGTAGGTAGGTGCCCCCAATACAGGTTAGATAAGTGCCCCCAGTATAGGTTAGATAGGTAGCTGCCCCCCAGTATAGGTTAGATTAGGTAGCTGCCTCTCAGTATAGGTTAAATAGGTAGGTGCCCCCAGTATAGGTTAGATTAGGTATGTGCCCCCCAGTATAGATTAGATAGGTAGCTGCCCCCCAGCATAGGTTAGACAGGTAGCTGCCCCCCAGCATAGGTTAGATAGGTAGCTGCCCCCCAGCATAGGTTAGACAGGTAGCTGCCCCCAGTATAGGTTAGATAGGTAGCTGCCCCCCAGTACAGGTTAGATTAGGTAGGTGCCCCCCAGTATAGGATAGATAGGTAGCTGCCCCCAGTACAGGTTAGATTAGGTAGGTGCCCCCCAGTATAGGTTACATAGGTAGCTGCCCCCCAGTACAGGTTAGATTAGGTAGGTGCCCCCCAGTATAGGATAGATAGGTATCTGCCCCCGAGTACAGGTTAGATTAGGTAGGTGCCCCCCAGTATAGGATAGATAGGTAGCTTGCCCAGTATAGGTTAAATAGGTAGGTGCCCCCTCATAATGGCAGGGGGAGCCAGAGCCGCGGGGAGGGCAGCCCGACCTCTTCCTCCCTCTCCTCTCCCGGCCGCCCTCCGTGCTCCCCCCTCGGACTGCAGCAGAGTTAGCGCGCAGGGAAGCGCTGCTATACACAGTTACTCACCTCCCTGGATCCGATCGCCGCTCACGCCCTGCTGGTCCCCTCTCTGCAATGTAGCCGCTGATACACACGTCACGCTGCTTCCTATGTAAACAGGAAGCAGCGTGCGTATCAGCGGCTGCATTGCAGAGAGGAGACCAGCAGGGCGTGAGCGGCGATCGGATCCAGGGAGGTGAGTAACTGTGTATAGCAGCGCTTCCCTGCATGCTAACTCTGCTGCAGTCCAAGGGGGGAGCTCGGAGGGCGGCCGGGAGAGGAGAGGGAGGAAGAGGTCGGGCTGCCCTCCCCGCGGCTCCGGCTCCCCCCTGCTATCACAGCGCCCCCCCTTCCTCTGGGCCTAGGGCAGCGGCACGGGCAGCACGGCCGTAGAAACGGCCGTGCTATCATGGAAGAAAAGTCAACAACTACAGATGTGCCTGTTCCCCTTCCTTGCTAGCAAGCAGCTTTTTTTCTGTTTGGACACTGGACATAGATTACACAGATAGCATTAGTCATTCCAGCCCCCAGCCTGTGTCTGACACCAAAACTCAAGAGAGGGGGGAGGTGGTCCCAGGAGGGAGAGAAACACTGTAAGTTCCATATCTATGTTCAGGGCCGGCCCGCTCATGAGGCGGGGTGAAACTTTTGCCTCAGGCGGCAAATTTCCAGGGGCGGCACCCGCCCGTCCGTGGGTGCGGGGAGCCGGCCCGCCGAGCTGGAGGGGTAGCTGGCAGGACGGGGGTATTGGGCCAGCGGCGGGGAGGGGGGTCGGACCCCCCCCTCCCTCGCCTGGGTCCCCCGTCCTCCGCTCCCCTCCAGCCTAAATAGACGCAGCCGTATATGTAAGAGGCACGGGCGGGGAGACACTCACCTCCTCCTCGCTCCAGCGTGCGCTCCACTGACATCACTTCCTGCAACGCTGCAGGAAGTGATGTCAGTGGAGCGCATGCTGGGAAGAGGTAAGTGTCCTCCCCGCCCGTGCCTCTTACATATACGGCTGCGTCTATTTAGGCTGGAGGGGAGCGGAGGACGGGGGACCCAGGCGAGGGAGGGGGGGGTCCGACCCCCCTCCCCGCCGCTGGCCCAATACCCCCGTCCTGCCAGCTACCCCTCCAGCTCGGCGGCCCCCCAGAGCGCCCCCCCCCCGAGGGGGGGGGAGGGGCGGCGGTGGCAATTTTTTAAAAAAAAATTTGCCTCAGGCGGCAAAAAGTCTAGGGCCGGCCCTGTCTATGTTAGTAGCAGTAGGGTATTGTACCGTGTTAGCCATCAGTAAAAGCAAGAAGTTTTAAACCAGGATGATACCATTTATTGACTAACTAAAAATGAATACAAATAAGCAAGCTTTTGGCCTTGCAGCCTTCGTCTGGCTTATGTCCTGTTAACTAACAGGATATAAGCCAGACGAAGGCTGCAAGGCCAAAAGCTTGCTTATTTTTATTCATTTTTAGTTAGCCAATAAATGTTATCATCCTGGTTTAAAAATTCTTGCTTATATCTATGTTACTGAGAGCATTCCTGCAGACTTGTTTTCAATGTACCATTACGGCCCGTTCTCACTTAGGCTATTAGCTGGTGATTCCCGCTAATCGCCAAAGTGCTAACGTTTTTCAAAGCGCTAGTGTAATGTTAACCTATGGCAGTGATCTCACTGCCTCGATTGCCGCTGATCGCGGGTGTTTTGTGATTAGCCGCAATCACAAAATGTGCAGCATTTTGCTGCTATTCAAGAGTGATCGTGATACAGTGCGCACAAAAGCGCTGATCGCGATCGCTCTGAATCTCGAGAGTGTACAGTGATTTTATCGCACTAATCGCGGTAAAATCAAACGGTTTTGCTACTTTTAAGTGTGAATGGGCCTTCAAGAGTTACATGAGCAGGGGCAATAAATCTTTTGGGGGCCACGGGGCCCCTGACCTTTTACTAGATCAAAGCGACTGCTTCTGATGCCTGGTGGATAATTAGCTCTGCCAAGTAACCACGGCCCTATTGTTTTGATTACTATGAAAAACTGTGTTTGCAGTTCTTTAAACTCTGATCCCCCCAAAATTGATTTTTGCCTGTTTTTTTTATTCTGCTGTCCAACAAGCTTCCACCAATATGAGAAACACTCACCAATCCCGTCTTACTATGCTACAGTTGCCCTTCAGGTCTCATCCACTAGAGGCTTCTGAAAGCGAATACACTGTGAGTAAAGTAAATATTTAAGATTAAATAGTGTGCCCATACATGACACAATCTCAGTTGTATGTACAATCAGTGAAAAAAGTTACCGTTTTTAAGCTGGAAATCTGGCATTTTGCTGCCACCACTTGGTGGAGAGACCTCAGACTAGCTATTCCTAAAAGGAAGAAAAACTGTTATTTACAACCTAACTAGCAACCAACAATTTATAAAGATAAGACAATGCGGTTGTGTGTCTCTTCTGAGGCCAGAGTTCTAGCATGAATCAGAATACAGGTAGTCCCCGGTTAAAGAACGAGATAGGGACTGTAGATTTGTTCTTAACTTGAAGCTGTCGCTTTTTCAGCGGGGGAGAGGAATCAATGATCGGGCACCATAGCCCGATACATTGATTCCCTGGCTACCGAATCCGCGGCCGGGAGTGCGCGTGCACGCGCGCGATCGGCCGCGGGAGTGCGCGGTAGCGTGCATGGTTCCTGGACGTAGAAACTACGTCCAGGAACTAAAATAGGTTAATAACATCTGTAAAGATGGGTCAACTAGCATATTTTTATTTCCTAGTGGCTAAAAACACATGACATATGAAGAAAAAAATCATTTTAAGTTTCTCTGGGTTCAACTGGCATATCAGCAGAACAGCTGGAACACAGATAGGAATATCTTTGAAGATTCTAGCAAAGTTTAGAGGTGTGAGATTTGGAGACTGTCGGGCTGGTAAGAGCGTGCTTTATGAAGTTCTGTCAACGAGTGATTAATGGTCAATCAGCAGGGTGCTGATAAGCTCAAGAATACCATTTGTTAAGGTGCGTACACACGCACTACTAAACAGCCTTATCAGTCTGCAGATAGACTGTACACACGCACTACTGTCGGGAGAACGACCGCCCAGCGGGAGGGTCTGGTGGACCGGTAGTTCTCTTTAGTAGTGCGTGTGTATGCACCTTTAAGAGTTGAGAGATAAAAAGCTAATCACTCTGTTCTGGCTGTTGTGATCCTGTAATTGATATATGATGCATTAGATATTGAATTCAATATTTAAAAAATAGCAAAGGCATTACAATTTCCCTATTAACAGACCTCACCAAGAAAGAGGTGATTCCTATTACTTAGCCTTCCAAAGCCTGCTTGGCTTTTCCTGAATTAAAACAAGCTGTTTGCGCTGTCCCAATCCTGGTATACCCAGTGTAATGAATAGCGGAGATGCCGCCGCGCGGTCTGACGGCAGGGCGGCTGTCTCCGCGTTCAGACCGACCGGCGGTTTCCGCACAGCAACATGTCTCTGGTTTGCCTGGGCCTTCTAGTGCACACAGATGGAGAGCTACGCGCCCGCGCGCCAGAAGACAGGACCTTTATGCCAGCAGGAGAGGTATCAGCTGATCAGGACGATCAGCTGATCCCAGCGGAACTCCTGATTGGCTGAGTGGCTGGGGGTGGCGCTGCGGAGCGCTGTAGTATATATAGATCTTGCTTGTCAGTTGCTGGTTGTCTGCCGTTGCGAATACTTACGTGTGAGCACTCAGACCTCAGTCAGATCCTACAGTGTGTTAGAACCAGTTGGAACTGGGAATTCACACTTAGCCAGATTCCGCTCTTGATGTTTACTTTGTCATCACTGTGTTATACTTTAGATCAGTTCCAGGGTGTTGAGACCAAGGACCTCACACCCAAGCATAGGATTACTGTGTTATTACTGTGTTATACTTTAGACCAGTTCCAGGGTGTTGAGACCAAGGACCTCACACCCAAGCATAGGATACTGTGTTATTCTTTAGACTAGTTCCCGGGTGTCGAGCCCAAGGATCTCACACCTCAGACTAGGATTGTGCTTGATATCTGTTATGACCTCTGGCTCTGTTGACCTCTCTCTTGCTTTCTGATTTGGTACCTCTGCCTATCTGTCTACCAGTTGCCAACCTTGCCTGTACCTGGTTACCGAATCAGCCTTCTGTCTCTGTACCTTATCTGCTCGTGTGTTGCCGACCTGGCCTGTCTGACCCTTCTGACTGTCACTCATCCCTCGAGTGATCAGTCTGTCTGTACTACCCGTGACACTAATCCACCAGGTGTCAGTTAGCTGCAAGGACCTCCTGCTCCTCAGAGAGTCCTTCCTGCAGTTCAGCCAGTGGCCTCTACCCCATAGGAGTCCACTGGCTGCAGTACAGTCTGATTCCCAATCCATCTGGGAATCCTTGGCTGCAGTACAGTCTGATTTACAGTCCATCAGGGAATCAATGGCTGCAAGATTATCTCTATCTCCTCCTCTTCAAGAGATAGTCCCGGCACAGCCAGAGGCCACCTGCCCCTCAGGTGGTCACTGGCTGCAGTAGTATCTGTGTCTCTCGCTCCACGGGAGATAGCCTTACAGTTGCACCAAGCACTTACACTCATTAGGTGTCCAGAAGTTAGTCATACTTGTATTATTGGTGATTCTGCAGATCATCCATAATCAGGTATACATCTGTATTGTTGGTGATACTGCAGATCATCAATAATCAGATACTCTCTGTGTGCTGACACCAATCGTTACAGAACGGCAGACCCAAAAAAACAAAATGGACACACTCAACAGCCGTATTGATGGACTAACCACCTCGGTGGAGAATTTCATCAGGGTGTTGGATGGCCAACAGACCAAGATCACTGCTTTGTCTGGGTCCATACAAGTCCTTCAAACGGCTGTGAATGCAGTGCGATCTCCTCCTGTTACAGACTTGCGTATGTCTGTACCCGAAACCTTTTCTGGGCATAGATCTGACTTTCAGAACTTTAGAAATCGAGTATTGTCTTATTTTGAGTTAAGACCTAATTTATCGGGAACTGAGGCACAGAGAATTACTTTTATAAAGACCCTTTTGTCAGGGGACTCACAAACATGGGCATATAGCCTTCAGGCAGGGCATGAGGCTTTGTCATCAGTTGAAGAATTTTTTAAGGCTATGGCCGTAATTTATGATGATCCGGACATTGCTTCCACCGCTGAGCGGAAGCTTAAGACTTTGCGTCATTGTAAAGATCCGGTAGAAGTTTACGCAGCTGAATTCTGGAAGTGGGCTGTGTAAGCTTGGTGGGGGACATTTGCATTGTTAGACTGCTTTTTATCAGGTTTATCGGATGCAGTTTCTGATTTGATGTTGGGACATCCTGAATCGAAATCTATTGATGAGGCAATCTCTTTAGCAGTACGGGTTGATCGCCGTTTACGCTATCAAAAACAAACCCGGGGTAAGAATACTGTAAGAGATGTCTCTTACGCCTCTCCTCCACCTGTGTCGCCTCCGCCAGAGCCAATGCAAATTGGACATTCAAGATTGACACAGGTGGAAAAGAATCGCAGGAAAACAGAACAGCTCTGTTTGTACTGTGCAGAGGAGGGTCATAAGGTCCAAGATATAGTACAAGGGAGAAGCAAACGTTTATCACCTAGAAAAACGACTGCACGCCAAGGGTATTACCTCCGACTACACCTAGGCGGCAGCGTTTCCCGACTTTTTGGGACAATTCTGCACTCTATGACGCCCCTCTGCACAGTATAGACAGAGCTGTTTTTTTTTTTTCGTCAATCAAAAGTGTTTATTTAGGATTAACAACAGTACAAAAAGAATATATCGAAAAGTACAGCAGTATACAACGGACATTTCAAATCAAGTGGTTTAAGACCTATATAAATTAAGTACCATACATCATAACAGGATAATAATGGTTATAGTAAATATCAAGCGAGATGCCTGTAAGTAATGTACATATAGTTTACTCTAGGACAGGTTTTTGTCTATCCATTTGTCCCAAACTTTATTAAATTTATTCGGGCAGTTTCGGTGTGCATAAATCAGTTTTTTATAAGGAAGGGATTTTCTAATTTTACTTTTCCAGACCTCTAGTGTGGGTGCAGTAGGAGAGAGCCATCTAAAAGTTACACACAACTTGGCAGTGAACAAGGTTTCGGTTAGTAAAACTTTATCAAATTTGGGGGTGTCTTCATCTAGAAGATTTAATAGACAAGTTTTCATATCCAAGGAGACAGGAGAACCCATCAGATCATGTAGAAAATCAACGACCTGTTTCCAGAAGTCTGCTATTGGTGGACACTTCCAGATAAGATGGATAAAGGAGGGGTTAAGGGCGTAGCATTTGGGGCATGCCCTGGAAGAAGTAGGAGAATACTTAGCGATACGAGCTGGGGTTAAGTAACTTTGATGCAGGGTATATAGTTGTGTTAGTCTATCTTTTAAACAGGGGGAAACACGTTTAGGGGAGGATAAGCATTCCTCCCAGTCCTCCTCATCTATTTCAACTTCCAGAGCCATCCATTTCTCTCTTGCTTTATCAGTTATGGGTATAGTGTGTGGTTCTAGTAGTATCTGGTATAGTAAGCCGATGTGATGTTTATGCGGGCCATCTTTCAGTTCCTCCATAATTGGGGATACTCTAGTGGAGGGTAAGCCTATTGGGAATTGGGCCTGCAGAGCATGGCGCAGTTGGGTATACATGAAATGGTGTATAGGTAGAAGTGGAAAATGAGCCTTAAGAGTGGAGAAGGGGATGAGATTGGAGGCATGTATTATTTGTCCAAGGTAGACAATACCTGCATTCGACCAGACATTGGTATTGTCCAGCTTTGTTAGTTCGGGAAGTTGAGGGTTGTGCCAGAGTGGGGTGTGGTATTCATAGACCTCTTTGGGGTATAGCTTAGATATTGCCTGCCAGATTAGGGCGGCCTGTCTTAAGATAGTGTTTTTGGGTTGCCTTAGAAGTAGAGTACCTTTAAGTAACGCAAAGGGAAGATTATGTAGTTTACTTAGGGCTGAGTGGCCAAGCAACTCCGGAGATTGGGATGAATTTGTAATAAACCAGTGTGAAATATGTTCTAATTAGGCAGCGTAGTAATAGAGGCGCATGGCTGGGAGAGCCAAACCTCCCGAGGTGGTCGGGCATTGGAGTGTTTCATAGTTGAGTTTAGAGCGAGATTTGGCCCATATAAGAGATATTAGTAGGGATTTTAATTTCCTAAAAAAGTTTGTTACTATAAACACTGGGGAGTTATGAAGGATATAGAGAATTTTAGGAAATAGTACCATCTTTATTAAATTTATGCGGCCGACCACTGATAGGGGTAGTTTAGTCCATGAAGAGATTTTTGCCTGTACTAGGGTGAGTAACGGGAGTACGTTGTCAGTGTAATATTGCTTTGGGTTAGCAGTTACCAGAACGCCCAAATATTTAAATTTGGTCACAATTTGCAAGGGGCATAGTAATGGAGTTATGGAGACCTCAGCCTTGTCCAGCCCCATTATGGTTGATTTTCCCCAATTTACAGAGAGGCCCGAATATAGACCCATTTCTCTAATAAGGTCAAAGGCCCTATTAAGGGAAACGTATGGGTCGGCCAGATATAGTATAGTGTCATCAGCGTATTGGCTGATCTTTTCTTCAATACCCTCAATATAAAGACCCTTAATTTGTGTATCAGCTCTAATCTTGCATGCTAATGGTTCAGCTGAGAGAGCATAGAGTAGTGGTGACAAGGGGCATCCTTGCCTGGTACCACGGCCTATCTGAAACGGGGAAGATAAGGAGGAATTTGTACAGACTCTCGCCATTGGTTTTGTATAGAGTATCTGAACCCATTTGATGAAGTGGTCGCCAAAACCAAACCTCGCCAGTGTGGCCATCAAAAAGGGCCATTCCACTGCATCAAAGGCCTTTGCCGCGTCTAATGATACAATGACTCGTTGACCAGTATTTGAGTGTGATGCTTGGATATTGGAAAATAGCCGCCTTATATTGAGTGAGGTTTTTTTCCCAGGCATAAAGCCTGTTTGGTCATTATTAATTAGGGTAGTAATTACTTGGCTTAATCTATTAGCAAGTATATTTCAGCTAAAATTTTGACATCTTGGGTAAGTAAAGAGATAGGGCGGTAAGAGTCACAATAAGTGGGATCTTTACCAGGTTTTGGGATTAGAATAATTAGGGCCGTGCGCATGGATAAGGGCAGTTCTCCAAGCTCAAAGGCGTGTTGCAGGGTTAAGAGTAAGGGGTTGGCGACCACCTCACCAAATCTTTTGTATATCTCTCCTGGGATACCATCTAGTCCCGGAGCTTTCTTGTTTGGCAGTGAATGTATCGCTAGTTCTACTTCTTCCATAGTAATTGGAGCTTCTAACAACTCTCTGTGTTCTGGAGATAACTTAGGCAGATCAATCTCTGAGAGGTAGATTTCAGCTTCCGGTTTATCAAACTCTGACTGTGCAGTGTATAGATGTTTAAAATAATCAGTGAAACAGTCATTGATTTGCGCAGACCCTACTATCAGTTTACCTGTAGGATCTCGAATGTGTGGTATAGTAGATATAGCATTCCTATCTTTTGCCATTCTGGCCAAGATAGTCCCGGTCCGCTCCCCTTGTTCATAAAATGATTGTTTATGGAAGAAGTTTTTAGCTTGTTGCTTCTCCTTTAGTAGATCTCTAAGTTGGTTTTGTGCAGACTTCCAAGCTCTCTCCGTGTCCCCAGAGGGGCCCGATATGTAAAGTTGTTCCAAAATTGGGATTTGTGCTTGTAATTTCTGGATTGTATTATTGGTGTCTTTTTTGTAGTGTGAAACTGCACTAGTAAGTGTACCTCTGAGATATGCTTTAAAGCAATCCCAGATCAAAGAGTGATTTTCCTCGTCGCGATGAGTGAAGAAGAACGACTGTAATTGGTCCACTAACCAGTCCTCTGAGGGAAACAGAGAGAGCCAGAATGGGTTGAATTTCCAAATATATTGTTTAGGGGTATCGTACCATCTTAAAGTAACAAAGATAGGGGAGTGATCTGAAACAATCCTGGGCAGTGTGCCTATATCGCCCACCAGAGGCAGCAAATTCGCAGAAAGGAAGCAATAATCCAGTCTAGATAGCGTATTATATGAGGTAGAAAAACAGGTATACTGCAGTATGTTCGGGTTTAAAAGTCTCCATGCATCTAGTAGTAATAATTCTGCAATCAGGTTAGCAAATGGGGTGGTTTTGGCCGCCGCAGCTGGAAAGCGGTCTAGAGCCGGGTTACATACCGAGTTAAAGTCTCCTATCCATATATTTGGACATGGGGGAAGTGTTAAAGTGAATTGAAGGCCTTCTTTAAGAGCTATAGAAGAGTATGGTGGAGGGATGTAGAATGCCAGCAGATTCAGCGGCTTACCATCAAGAGTACAATGCATAAAAACGTATCTGCCTGTGGAATCTGTTTTAATTTTAATTGGCAGGAAGGGTAAGGAACGATTTATTAGGATTGAGACCCCACGTGAGTATTGGGAGTATGTTGAATGATATGCTTTCCCCACCCATCCCCGTTCTAGTGCCCTGATTTTACTACCAGTAATATGTGTTTCAAGCAATATTAAGATATCGGGTTTCTGTTTGTGCATATAATTTAGAATTAGGGAGCGTTTAAAGGAGTCGTTCAAACCACGAACATTCCAACAGATAAGTTTAAATTCTCTATCAGCCATTGCAAACCTCTGGGGGGATAACAAAACCTGCCCAGGGATATCCCAGTATACATCTATTGGGATCAAACCCGTTGCCTATATACATTCTAGTCATGTACCGTATACACTTTTGATTAAAGATTGACGTGTGTAAGCAAAATAATAAACTAAAGAGAGAAAAGAACAAAAGTAAATTCCCAGTGTAACATGTAACACCCTGTCCCAAAGCAAACGGCTTAAGGGACCTTAACCCAAACAGTAAAACTTTAGCTTGACACAAGCGCATCCAGGCTATCCGCCGTGTGGATGCGTTTAGTCGCAGTAGTGGAAGGTACTCAAAGAGTAAATATCTAGCTGTATGTGGTGGGGGGGTGTTTGGACACCACAGAGAACAGCCGTCTTACAAACTTTATAAAACTTAGAGGGGGGTTCATGTCAGAACGGGGCCAGCCCACCCTTAAACAGCATAATGTGGAAACCTATAACGAAGTGAACATAGAACACTCTGAAAATAGACATAATACCCATAAATGACATTTCAGCGTAGAGAGGAGTCTTGAGGCCATCATATTCAGCACGTAAATATGGCAATCTGTATCGTGTAGTCACACTGTAAATATTAATATTGCATTGCCAGGGCATTACCCTATAGCCAAAGTACTTGAGTTTAGCGGAGCAGTGTGCCCAGCTACAAACCAGGTGTGGGTATATAATAACTCCAAGCTTGATAAGAGTTATTGCCAGGTATCATCACAAAGGGACATGTTTATATCTAGGGTGCTTCAAGTGACCTGCAGCCGCAAGTCAGGCGCCCACTGTTCCTATGACGCAGTGTCTCAGTAATAAGAAAACATGAACATATATCAAGGGCAGCTTGAGAATATCAAAATTCCTATGAGAGTTCGTCTAGGGTAATATTTAGTGTATGGCCGGGACTTTGTCTTATAGCCATTTGAGTATCCAGGTTGATCAAGTCCGCAACAGAGGGGCAAGTCGTATTGGGCCCAAGTCCATATCAGCGTGGTGGTGACGTAGCAATGGCGCCTCGCGGTCTAGCTTCCAGCCAAGTAAATACTTCTGAGGGTTCCGTAAAGAAGTGGACTTTTCCGTCCGCTTGTATGCGGAGCTTAGCTGGATATAGCATAGCATAAGGTAGCTGTGATGCACGCAGCTTCTTTTTAGCTTCCGTGAACTTAGCGCGGAGTTTCTGGACCTCCATAGTGTAGTCGGGGTAGAAGGATATTACTGTATTTTCATATTCTATGGAGCCTTTGGCACGAGCAGCTTTTAGAACTGCGTCACGGTCTCTATAGTTCAGCATTTTAAATATAAAAGTACGTGGTGGTGCACCCGGGGCTGGGATCTTAGCTCCTATGCGATGAGCTCTTTCCACAACAAAAACTTTTGAGAAAGTGAACTCACCAAACAGTTCTGAGAGTAGAGTCTCTGTAAATTTCTCGGCGTCCGCTCCCTCTGTCTTCTCCGGGAGTCCCACTATTCTAATATTCGAGCGGCGCTGCCTATTCTCTTGATCTTCTTGGCGGTCGGTTATTACCTTTAAACCTTTCTGCGAGGCGCTCATCTCCAAACTCAGGGGTCTCACTGTGTCTTCCAGGGAGCCAACTCTCTTCTCCACATCAGACACGCGGCCCTTCAGGTTGCGGAGGTCCTGCCGGAGCAAGGTGACGTCTGATTTCACAGAGTCCAGGGTAGAAGTGATTTGTATAAGGCTAGCCTGGCATGCCGTTACTGCTTCCAGCACTTGCGCCAGCGTAGGGCGTTTTGCTTTAGGTGCCGAGGATGATTCATCATCTGAGGGAGCTTGAGAAGACGAGCCGGCGCCATCTTGGTCCTCGTGGCGGAACTTCTGCAGCTTGGTAAGAGCCTCGGAGTTCCGAGATTGAGCCATCTAGGATACTGGTAGGGCTAGGATCTCATTCCAGACAGTTTAGGAGCACTTTGTGGGGTAAATAGACCCTCTAGGATCAGTCCAGGATACAAACAGACGGGAGCTCTTCAGCGGCACGTCCTCACGCCATGAGCTTCTGGTCACGCCCCCTAGACAGAGCTGTTTTGTTTCTCTGCGCCTCCGTTCCACCCGGGACAATCTTGACCGACCAATCTGCATTGGTTCTGGTGGAGGTGAAGCGGGTGGAGATGGAACAGATGGAGGTGCAGTGTAGGACACATATCTCACATTGTTCCTACCCCGGGTCTGCCTTTGATAACGTAGACGACGATCACCCCTGAATGCTAATGAAATAGCCTCATCGATGGATTTTGGCTCAGGATGACCCAACATTAGCTCTGAGACCGCGTCTGACAGCCCTGACAAAAAACAGTCTAGTAGTGCAAATGTACCCCATCTGGCTGAAACTGACCATTTTCTGAATTCAGCTGCGTAAATTTCGACCGGATCCCTGCCCTGCCGCAAAGTTTTGAGTTTCCGCTCAGCGGTAGAGGCAATGTCCGGATCATCGTAAATTATAGCCATGGCTTTAAAAAATGCCTCAACCGAGGCTAAAGCCCCATCCCCAGGCTGGAGATTATATGCCCAGGTCTGGGAATCCCCTGACAATAGTGTCTTAATAAAAGTAATTCTTTGAGCTACGGTTCCTGAAGAATTAGGTCTCAACTCAAAGTATGATAACACTCGATTTCTAAAGTTCTGAAAGTCAGATCTGTGGCCAGAAAACCGTTCAGGTACAGACATGCGTATGTCTGTGCTAGGAGGAGATCGCACTGTATCCACAGCCCTCTGTAGGGCTTGTGCAGACCCAGACAAGGCATTGATCTGGGTCTGATGGTTGTCCAGCACTTGGATGAAATTTTCCACCGAGGTGGTGAGTGCATTCAGACGGCTGTTGAGTGCGTCCATTTGGGTTTGGTCTGCCGTTCTGTAACGATCGGTGTCAGCACGCAGAAAGAATCTGATTATTGGTGATCTGCAGTATCACTAAGAATACAGATATATACCCGATTATTGATGATCTGCAGAATCACAGATAATACAGATATATTACTGACCTCTGGACACCTATGTATATAAGAGTGTTTGGTGTAACAGTAATACTTTGAGAAACACACCTGATGAGCAGGTGATATTAGGCAGTATAGGCAATACTGCTTTAGAGAGTACAGGAACCTTCCAGCAGCCTGAGACTCTCCAAGGGGTGGAGTCAGGTTGGAGGTAGGAAGGACCAGAGGGTGAGTGACACCAGAAGGTGGATATCACTATCTGATCCGGCGACTATCTCTAAAGCTGGCCATACACTGGCCCGATTTGCCACCGTTTCGACAGCAGATTCGATCACTGGGATCGAATCTGCTGCCAATCGTTCGCGCTACACGCCGAATTTCGATCCATTTCGTCTGATCCCGTTGATCTCTCCGTGCGGAAAATTACCGTCGATTGCCCGCGGGTAGGGAGCGCGTCGCTAGCGGCGTTCGAGTACCCGACGACCGACGCAATAGAGCCGCATACATTACCTGCTCCGCCGGCACGACTACCCCTGGTCACCGCTGCTCCGTGTCCGCGCTGGTCTCCGGCATGCTTCAGTTCCTCCTGCCCGGTAGGAAGTTTAAACAGTAGAGGGCGCTCTACTGTTTAAGCTTCCTGCCGGGCAGGAAGAAGTAAAGCATGCTGGACCTGGAGACCAGAGCGGAGAAGACAGCGGAGACCTGGGGACTGGAGTCGCGCCGGCGGAGCAGGTAATGTATGCGGGCATCGGGGTGGGGGTAGCGGCGGCAGCATCACCACCACCACCACAACAGATTGTGAACGGTTTAAGGCTGAAATCGGTTCACAATCTGTTTGCAGTAAAGGTAGCCATACGATCCCTCTCTGATCAGATTCGATCAGAGAGGGATCTATCTGTTGGTCGAATCTGATGGCAAATCGACCAGTGTATGGCTACCTTTAAGGGGAGAGATAGCTCTCGAGGTCGGGCAAGCCAGGTCGGCAACACATGGACAGACAAAGTACAAAGACAGAAAGCTGATTCGGTATCCAAGGCAAGCAGGGTTTGGCAACTGAATATCAGATATGCAAGGTACCGAATCAGTGATCAGAGGAATAGTCAGGAAAGCAATAAGTCATAACAGATATCAAACAATGCCTAGTCTGGGTGTGAGGTCCGTGGTCTCTACACCCTGGAACTAGTCTGATGTATAACAAGTTCCCTAATCTGGGTGTGAGGTCCGTGGTCTCTACACCCTGGAAATAGTCTGATGTATAACAGAATGATAACACAAGTTCCCTAGTCTGGGTGTGAGGTCCGTGGTCTCTACACCCTGGAACTAGTCTGATGTATAACAGAATGATAGCACAAGTTTCCTAGTCTGGGTGTGAGGTCCGTGGTCTCTACACCTTGGAACTAGTCTGATGTATAACAGAATGATAACACAAGTTCCCTAGTCTGGGTGTGAGATCCATGGTCTCTACACCCTGGAACTAGTCTGATGTATAACAGAATGATAACACAAGTTCCCTAGTCTGGGTGTGAGGTCCGTGGTCTCTACACCCTGGAACTAGTCTGATGTATAACAGAATGATAACACAAGTTCCCTAGTCTGGGTGTGAGGTCCGTGGTCTCTACACCCTGGAACTAGTCTAACATATAACAGAGCAATAATACAAGTTAACTGGCTCAGTGTGAATTCCCAGGTCCTCCTGGTTCAAACACACTGTTGGATCTGACTAAGGTCTGAGTGCTTCCACGTAGTGTTCGCAACGGCAGACAATTTGCAACTGGCCAGCAGTAACTATATATGGAGTAGTGCTCTCTGGCGCTACCCTTAATTGATCAACCAATAGTTACCAGCTCTGGGGTCAGCTGATCGGCTCGGTCAGCTGATCCCCCCTTGCCCATCATAAAGTTCTGCCTTTCAGCGCGCGCGCGTATTCCTAAGCCTGTGTGAACTAACAGACTCAGCCACACCAGACACACGCTGCTGCGTGCAAACCGCCACTCTGGACGCGGAACCAGCCGCCTTGCTGTCAATACATGCGGCGGATTTCCGCGTTCTGCCATGTTACCAGACGCATGCTTCCGTGTGCAAACCGCCGCATTGGACGCGGAATCAGCCGCCTTGCTATCAGCACACGCGGCGGCTTTTCCGCGTTCTCTCACATAGGAATAGTATATTTTTCAAGATACAAAAACAATGCATTGCTTTTTCCTGCCGGGTGGATGGTGATTGGTTGCTTGTGGTTGGTACAGATGCCCTATTATGTTTATTCATTACAACTGAACTTGGTTTTCATGTTAATAGGTCTGAGTAGAATCTTTTAAAGGGGAACTAAAGTAAGAGGTATACGGAGGCTGCCATATTTATTTCCTTTTAATCAATACCAGTTGCCTGGCAGCAATGCTGGTCTATTTCTCTGCAGTAGTATCTGAATAACACCAGAAACAAGCATGCAGCTAGTCTTGTCAGATCTGACTTTAAAGTCTGAAACACCTGATCTGCTGCATGCTTGTTCAGGGGCTATGGCTAATAGTATTAGAGGCAGAGGATCAGCAGGGCTGCCAGGCAACTGGTATTGCGTAAAAGGAAATAAACATGGCAGCCTCCATATACCTCTCTCTTCAGTTCCCCTTTAAACACAAAGGCCTAAAACGAAAACGTTTAGGCCTCCCAAAATGAACTAGCAGCTCATTTCTAGGGGCATGCAGTCTGTGCGACCGCCCTGAGAGTTGAGGGGGGGGGGGGGGCGCCATGATGGAGGGGGAGCCGCGGCTGCGGGGAGGGCCTCCTCTGCATAGCCGCTGATACACGCTCTACTTCCTGCTAATCAGAAAGTAGAGCATGTGTCAGGAACCGGCCCCGCGGCAAGCCTGTAAATACGGTTCCCAACTGCGGGTTTGACCAGATCGAGGGGGGAAGCAGCCTTAGTCGAGCTAACACAAGGCTGTGACCCCTCAGAACACTTCTCACTGCCACCACTAGCTGTTGCTAGACACTTCCACTCTGCTGTCGAGTGATCTGCACGCAATCCGCGTTTTCGTATTCGGGTCAGCTTTGCGCTTTAGGCCGAATACGGGAACGCCACACACACACACACACACACACGCACGCACACACGCACGCACGCACGCACGCACACACACACACACACACACACACACACACACACACTACAATCGTACAGTAGCAAGGCACAATCAGGCACTGACTTTGTAACGCAAGTTACACTGCAGTCTCTTCTAGGCTATGAGCGTTAGCTTAGTACAGCAGAAGTCAAACTTATTAAATAACGATTTAATATTCCAGAAAAAAGTGGAACAATGCAGAAAATAATATATACAAAAGATTTTCAAAAACAAAGTAAAAAATGCAAAATAAAGGTTACAAAGGTACACACAAGGATATTTGCTTACCAAAATAAACAGGGATCAAGATAGAAGAACCTTGGACTTGGTTTTGTGGACGGACACAGTTCTGATTGGATCAGGAGTCCACCTAGCTTCAGCTACCATCAGGAGCGGACTGATTTTAGGTATCTGCCCCTGCCTTTTATTCTGGGAGATTTGCCTTGAGGCTGCAAGCCCGTTTGGAAGGGGGGAACTAGTTTTAATTAAATTTCCAGACATAATTGAATTCCCAGATTGTTCAGTTTGTCGTATCCTTTCTGTGATATGCAAACTTCACAGGTTTTTCCTGTCCCACTTTTGATCTTCGCAGATTTCAAACACTCAAACGCTTCCAGCACAATATTCAGACCCAAGTCATCAATTTGAATGTGTTTTTTTATTTTTTCCTGTCCTGAGGTACATCACTCAGTCCACAAAACTAAAGAAGACCCCAGGAAGCAGCTTTTACTTTCACTTAAGGATTTTAAAAATGATTTCTTTGTGGTTCTTAACCACTTCAGCCTAACTGGACGAAAATTTTCGTCCAGTTAGGCTGTGCGCACTCCCACGGGTCGCGTGTGCTCCCCCCCCCAGCGATCAATGAAAGGGATTATAAATCCCTTTCACTGATCGGACCCCCCCCCAGAGAAAAGCCGACAGCGTCTCTTCAGACGCTGCGGCTTTTCTGAGATCAAAAAGTTCCCCTGCTTCTATCTTCTTCCTGGGAGCGAGATCGATCGCTCCCAGGACTTTTTGACTGTGGCCATCTTGTGGCCAAATAGAAAACTACACCAAAAATCACTTTACATTGAATAAATACATTTTTACACTTGTAAAATCCCCTGTTTAACTCCGACACCTAAAAATACCCACATACAAGTTTTAATAAAAAATAAAATAAAAAATTACAATAATAAAAAAAAAAAAAACAAATAGTTACCTAAGGGTCTACACTTTTTAAATATTCATGTCAAAGGAGTATATCAATATGATTTATTAAATTATGGGCTTCTCAATAGTGATGGACGCAAATTGATAAAATGCACCTTTATTTCCACATAAAATATTGTCGCCATACATTGTGATAGGGACATAATTTTAATGGTGTAATACCCGGGACATATGGGCAAATACAATACGTGAGTTTTTATTATGGAGGCATGTATCATTTTAAAACTATAATGGCTGAAAACTGAAAAATAATACATTTTTTCAGTTTTTTTCTTATTCTTCCTGTTAAAATGCATTTACAGTAAAGTGTCTCTTAGCAAAATGTACCACCCACAGAAAGCCTAATTGGTGACGGAAAAAACAAGATATAGATCAGTTCATTGTGATGAGTAGTGATAAAGTTATTGGCAAATGAATGGGAGGTGACGGAACCAACAGGTTTTGGTCTAGTCCATCTCTTCATGGGGGATTCTCACATTTCTCAGCATGGCCTTTATAACTTTCAAAGACACTCCTTAAAAATAATTTATATAAAGATGCTGGCCAGCCTCCCTGCTCGCTGCACAGTTTTTTTTTAGCAGTTAGACGGAGCAACTGCCATTCACTAAGTGCTTTGAAAAATAAAGAAAACCCTAAGAACCCCCCACTAGGAGATGGGCTAGTCCAAAACCTGTTGGTTCTGCCAGATTTCTCCTACCCACTGTAAGTGAAAGCAACCTAGGAGAAATGTAATTAAGGGCTCATTTTACTCTGGAAGAAATGTACTTCTTATTTGTATGTGTTTACACGTATTGTACATTTTACAATGTTCACGATAATGGTCCTTTAAGCACCTGAGGAACACATGTTTATACCCCCCCTAGTGACCAGGCCATTGTTTACATTTCCACACTTTACAACTTTAATGGTTTATTGCTCAGTCATACAACTTAGCACCCAAATGAATTTTACCTCCTTTTCTTCCCACTAATAAAGCTTTCTTTGGGTGGTCTCTGATTGCTGCTGCGATCTTTACAGCCATTAGGAGGGACAGTTAAGTGACAGGGCTGTCCTCTGTACAGCGATGCGCTAGATTGCAGCACTGTACACATATTTATTAGCTGTTTATGTCTTTAAGTCAGCTTATCAGCTCCGATTGTGAGTGGCAGGCTGATGACGAAGCTCTGCTTTGTTTACAGCAGGGAACGTGTGCTCGAGCGAGCGCTCATTCCCTGCAAATCTCGTTTCTGGCGAGATCACGCCACCTGGCGTGAGCAAGGAACGAGTAAGCCACTCTGCCACTTGCAATCCTGCGTTAGGTGGTCACAGAGTGGTTAAAGTGATCCGGAACTCAATTTGCACTTCTTTGAAGCCATGGCGACAATACTGTTCTGAGTACAAACTGCTTAGAAACTCACACCTTTTTGGAATTAGAAATTGATTGGCTCATACAATTCCTTTTAAAACAGTGCCTGTATGCTTGTATTTAGCTAGCCAGTGAGTGATTAACTTAATTTAGCTGTAGTCAGTGACACACTGATTCTACTGCTCTATTACTGTATACTTGTTAGCTAGCTAAGCCAGCCAGCCAGCCAGTGATCAGCTTCAGGTAGTTGCATTCAATGCCACTGTTCAGTTACTAAGTTTAGTCAGTGACATTGTACTGTTCTATTAGTGCAGGCAGACCGCTGTCCACTAATTTTTTTGCTCTTTATTATTTTACTGTATATCACTTGTATTCAGCTCTTTAGCCAGTTATCAACTTAAGTTAGTTGCATTCACTGCCACTGGTCAGTCACTAAGTTTAGTCAGTGACATTGTACGTTGCTAGTAGCGTGCAGCCAGTTACTTTGCTGTGCACATTGTGCAGTCAGACCGCGGCGCTGTCCAGTGATTTTCATGTTGTATTACTGTATTCAGTATTTGCGCTGTCTGTGCATTTGTCTGTATTTTTCTTTCTTTTCTGAAAAATCAATAAAAGCCCCCTGTTATATTCCATCTGTCCCCAGACCCACACACATATTGACTGTAAAAAGCAGTACACTTTCTCTACCTTGAAATTTTGTGCATAGTATACATGTCTGGCAGGGGTCATGGGTGTGGCAGGAGAGTAGGCGCTCAGCTGTAGGGGGTGCAGCAGAGAGGCGTCTATCCGCAGCACAGCCTGGGCCGAGTCAGCCGACGCCAGTGACACCCATTTTCAGCACCTTGGTCGTTCAGGAGCTTGAATCACAGGCATTGATGGACATGATGATGCAGGAGCAGCCCATCATGAGTTTCTCACAGACCTCTGCTGTGAGCAGCACTCCCAGCAGCAGCAGCAGCCAGCGCCCCACAAGCCATTGGTCAGCAGCCCTCCCCGGACGAGAGCGTTCTGCCACTCAGTCGGGGCGTCTGGGCAAGTATTGATGGCTGCCATTGAGATGATGGGGCCTGATGTAGAGGAGGAACTTGGGTTCGGGACAGCATCCCAAGTTTATTTTGAGGACGATGAGGCGTCTGTGTCTGGGGATGTTGGGGTGGAAGAGGTGGTGGGGGGGTCGGGAGAAGAGATGTTTTCTGAAGAAGCGGATGATTATCAGGACTGTACTTATGTGCCTGATGGCCCAGAAGACAGCTCAGAGGAGAATGAGACACCTTCACCTAGGCAATTGTATCGCCAAATGTCAGGCAAGGGCAGGGGCAGGTCCAGCAATGGGCATGGTAGACAGGCCGCTGCTTCATCAAGCACCACCACCAGCAGAACCACCACCACCACGCAACCCCCAACCAGAGGTAGAGCTGCTGCAGCCTCTGCGTGCCGTAGGGGCCAGAGCCCCAGGTTCTTTACATCCCCAATCTGAAATTTATTCACAGTGTCAAGCCAGGATGAAACATATGCATTGTGTAACTCCTGCAGTAAAAAATTGAGCCGTGGGCGCAACCTGGTAAAGATCGGTACCTCCTTCCTCCAGGCCTACCTGAAGAGCACCCACCACAATGACTATGCAGAAATCAAGAGGCTGCAGGACCAGAAAGGGGGTGGTCACCGAGAAGCGCTCTCGCCTGTCCAACGACTGTGGACAAGCTCACCTTCCTGAAAATTAACCAGGCTTGGGTGCAAGGTGAGTTCCTGGCCCCTGCTGTCGGCCACAGGGGGACATGAAGTGGCTGCTGCAATTTTTTATCAATCCAACCAAAGATAGTACAAAGACAAACCAGTATATGCTGCTCAAAAACTGCACTTTATTTAGAGAATAATGTATATTTGGAAAAATACATTTTTCCAAATATACATTATTCTCTAAATAAAGTGCAGTTTTTGAGCAGCATATACTGGTTTGTCTTTGTACTATCTTTGGTTGGTTTGTTTCGCTACCAGTGCTGGTACCTGCACATCACACATACTATATTACTATTTATATATTTCTGCTTTTTATCTAATTTTTTATCAATACCTGCCTTTCCAAAGCAAGTTAGAACCTGCCTGGTACTCATAATTGGCCTGGTTCAGTTCATTTTTTGCTGTGGCGACACCAGTGAGGTGCCATGGTAGTTCTATGCTGCCGTGCTGACTGCTTAGTCCTGATGTTGTATTTTACTACTAAAGTATGTGCTCCCACTGCCTGGTTCCATGGATGCTTACAATTTTTGGGCATAATTATGCTGAGGTACCACACCAGTTAGCTGCCATGCTCTTAAGTGCTGCTGCTGACTGAGTCCTTAGTCCTCCTCCTCGCTGCTGCTGATGTTGTGTTTTACTACTAAAGTCTGTGTACCCACCACCTGGGTCCACGGATGCTACAAATTTTGGGCTGATTTATCGTGCTGTGGTGCCACCAGTGGGGTGCCATACTCTTCTTCTGTACTACCGCAGAGGGGTGCTTAGTCCTTCTGCTGCTGCCTCTCATGTCCTATTTAGCGACAACAGCAGTCTGTGTACCCACCTCTGGGGTCCACGGATGCTACAATTTTTGTACTGATTTATCGTGCTGTAGTGCTACCAGTGAGGTGCCATACTCTTCTACTGTGCTGCCGCAGAGTGCTGCTTAGTCCTCCTGCTGCAGCCTCTCATGTCGTATTTAACGATAACAGCAGTCTGTATACCCACCACCGGGGTCCACGGATGCTACAATTTTTGGGCCGATTTATCGGACAACTTTGCTGCCATGTCATTGCTATCAATGCTAGAAAAAAAAACATTTACAAAAATCTCTCTGGGTGTTTTTGTGGCGTCAGTGGTACCGCCAGGTGCCATTGGAACTCGACGTGTGCCATTGCTTAAAGTGTATTTCCCTGTTTAAAACCAATTATTACTGATTAATAGCCCCATTTAAAGTGTTGATTTAACTTTAAAATCCATTTTCTCAAAAACTAAAAGTTCTTTTTTGTTATATTTTTTTTTAGTTTAAGTTGTAGCCCTTTATCACCTTTATAATCCATGCAATTTGGGGATTGTAGAATGTATGGGGGCTTTAATAATAGCTTAAACACTATTCCGTGATCACAGCCGTGATTAGGCGTGATTGCAGGAAAAATCTGAGTCGCATTCGTGAGTACACAAATCAATCATGCCGTTTCAGGATTTTTTTTCAATCACGGCCGACTAGTCAAATCCGTGATTGGAGGGTATCCGAGCATCACTGCTGAGCACGTCCTCTGAGATTTTCTACAGTACGGAACATCTTTTTAATAATACTTTGCACTGTAGCCACTAGAACTTGAAAATGTAACGATTGTGGAACTTCCTCCATGATCAGCGCACAACACGTGCGCTGACACGGCGGAAATCCTCCACAAGCGTATAATTGCAGGAACCCAGCAAAAGGTGCTACGCACCCGTAGAGGGAAATTCCTGTCGGCAGATGGCGCTGGGGAGTGCAGAGGAACCAATCCTCTGTACCTCCACAGATGCCAGACAGGAATTGTACGAAGCGCAGAACGCAATCGCAAGAGAAGCGATTGCGAATGAGAACGAGCAAAGGGACAGGTTGTATGTGTGTGCGCCAATCTATTCGCCACCCCGCGACAGCGCACACACAACAGCAGATACGAAACAGAAACGCAACCGCAAGAAAGGAGATTGCCAGAAGTGACACAAGGCAGATCAGAACAGAATACGAGGATAGCAAAGGCACAGCAAATCATACAATGAGGAGATAAGGAAAATAACAAACGCTAACTGATTGCGAACACCGCACTCATTCGCAACAGTGCACGCGTTCATGCGCGGTCTCCACGTGATAAGCACAATAGAGACAAGCACGCCTAACTAACCATCGACAGACAAACATGAAACAGAGGACGCGAGCACTTGCTTAACGGTTACCTCACCGAGCCTCCAGCAAGCGTTCGTAGCAGACAAGACAGACACACGAAAACAGGGACAAGCGAGAGATAGGATCCACAGCACTAGCGAAAGTGGCTAGCGCGATCCAGGAAGACAGAACAGAAGGATCCACAGTACTAGCGCAGGACGCTAGTGCGATCCAGGTACAGAGTAGCAGAACAGAAGGGTCCACAGCACTAGCGCTAGGCGAGTGCGATCCAGGCAGACAGAGTAGCAGAACAGAAGGATCCACAGCACTAGCGCAGGATGCTAGTGCGATCCAGGAAGGCAGAACAGAAGGATCCACAGCACTAGCGGAAAGTGGCTAGCGCGATCCAAGGAGACAGAACAGAAGGATCCACAGCGCTAGCGCAAGATGCTAGTGCGATCCAAGTGAGACAGATCAGAAGAGATAGCTGGTAGCAACCGCTGCACCAGCTATACTCCAAGAACAGAGATCAGAACGATTTCCTGTCAACCACCGCTGGGACAGGACAATCGCAACAGAACAAACAAAACAGATAAGCAATCCTAACTGCACTAGGGGAACCTGCCTAGCGCAGTTTCAGAAATTACTCTAAGCTGAACTTCAAACAAAGAGTAAGGCTGACACTCCTCCAGGAGTGTTTCACAGGAAGGAATCCTTATGGCCAGCCAAGCATTGTGGGAAACACATAGTACTTATAGTACCCGCCTCCAATGAATGTGGCCAGGCAATTTGCATGACAACGTATACAAATTCCTCAGTAAGCACAAGCTGCAAAACTGACAGAAGGTCTCCTTTCCAGAGTCCTGCAGCATGCAAATCTAAACAATGGTCAAAAAAGCTGCCTGCCTGCACAGGCAGCTGAGCAGATCATTACAGTACCCCCCCCCCCTCCAGGGTCGAATTCCAGACGACCCTTAAAACTGATATCTCCAAACCACTTTAACAGAAGACTCATGAAGGTCAGGCCAGCCCGACAAGGTCCAATTCCAGAGTCAGTCCATCCGAAACCGACCTCATCGGAAACAGAAGCCACCGAAACATGCCCATCAGCACTACAAGTCTCAGCGTAACACCCATCAGGACTGTGGATACCAGAGAAGAAGCCATCGACACCCTCCAGACAATACCCACCACCTTCCAAGGAGCGTCCGAAAATACCAAATCTGCCACAAAACCTGTTCGAAGTGTCTCTTTCAAAACAAAAGCCGCTGTTGATCGTATTCAGGGTACCAAGCAAAACTTCTCTCGGAATCTCCCAGAACGCCTTGAAGCTCCGCAGAGATTCCAAGAAGCCAGAACGCTCACCAGGCTCACATTGAGAGCTACCAAGCACCCCCATGGAACCTATGACAGTTCCTTATTCAGAATTAGCAGGACACCCATCAAGATCAGGACTTTCAGGGACCACTTCTGGGCATGCAAGCAGGCAGGCTAAATCAGAACATGTCTCCACCGAGGAAGCATCTGAGTACGCTGGTAACCGAGGCACACTTGGGCTTTCTGGGTCACAGAGCACACTGGGGTACACCAGCACAGGAGAAACCTCAGGACATGTCGGGGAACTGCCAACCTCAGAGTCCGGCACGACCAGACCAAAACCAGCACCGGGCAGAAAATCATCACGAGTAGAGGTCACAGGTACTGGTATTTCAAAAGAAGACTCGGTCTCAGGCTTAGAGATGACTGTAATGGTATCTGACAGAAATTCATCATTAACTACCCATGACTGAAGCTCCACCAGAGCTGAAAAGGTAGCCAGCAAGGCAGCAATGCCTACGGAAGAGGGCAACACCTCAGAAGGACTTGGGGGGCAGGAGACATCTCCTACAAGTTCTGCACCCTTTGGGAGGAACTCGGAGACCTCCAGAACATCAAACAAGACCTCAGAAACATCATTTTCCAGGTTTTCTAAGAAGGATTCTGAACTATCCATGTTACAGGGCTGAACATTAAATACCTCCTGCAGGCAGGGCAGATGTCCCAGGAATGGTTCCACCATAACCTGAGACTGAACTTCATCATAATTAGCGGGATGTACAGGAATATTTACTGGAACACACACTGACTCCCTAACTTCATTCTCACTGTACCCAGAATTCTGTGTGGCAGTCAAACTAGCTTGTAACTCCAAAACTGCAGAAAAACAGGTGAGTATAGTGGCAATACCTAGACGAGCCTCTAGGGACACTGCAGGGGATTCTAAGCAAGGCCACATTGACTCATCCAGAGTACAGGGTGCAGAATCAGCACTTCCCTCAGAGCAAGAAAGGGGCTCACAAACGTCAGTGTGAAAGGAAAACATGTTTTCATTCATGGTACAGGGCAGGTTCAGAGAAAGCGTCTCTGAACAAGGCAAAGAAGGTTCAGCATCAGATTCGCAAAACCGAAGCGCTGTCTCACTCTTAGATTCGGCTAACAATGTCGAATCCGAGGAATCAGAACGCAAAACCTGCGAATCAAAAATCACTTTAGGTTGTGAAACTGACGCTTCCATAGCGCAAACCTCCGCGATCTGCTTAGCAGACTGCAAGGCATCTAGGACCGAAACACTGGAGCAACTGTCATCAGGCAACGGGCCCCTACAGGTGTGAACAGGGTGAGACAGAGACTCATTTGCAAAAGAAATAGCGACATCAACAGGATAAACTTTATTAGGCATATTAATTTTACTTTTGACGCTGCATAGTCGAGAAATTTTCCCCATAGCAGGGTCACAGACGGAAGATCTCAAAGATCTGTTTCTAAATGAAAAAGGATCCCACACATCCTTGAGGAAACCGGCAGACTCATGCTGATCACAATCTGCAGGAACATCCGAGAAACAGGCATCAGATCGCACAGATTCAAACTGCACACTGTCAGGAGAGAATCCTTCAGGATACGCACAGGAATCAACCACAGCGGCACACTCATTCATTTCAGATTGCACAAAGTCAAGACTCTCATGCTTTACCCCAGAAAGGCAGGAACAATCATCCGACAACGATGTCTCTTTATTGGAATCAATTGGTTGGTGTGTGTGCAACTCATCCAAAATCGTCTGCCACACATAAATCACCAGATCCACATCACCCTCGTCACATTCATCGGAATCAATCAAAAGGTACATAGAATCGAGACAATCATTCAAGACATCCTCGCCTTTTGCGATGTAAAAATCGCAAAAGGCTTTCCAATCAAAATCGAAATCCTCCAGCAAGGCCCCAACATACCAGGAAGCAAATGGGGGTTCAAACAGGCCAGTATCCAGATAATCTCCATATGAGTGGAGTTCAGGAACAAGAACAGATTTTTTAACTGCTTTAATATATTGTGCGATCCTACCTATAGTAGGATCCACATAAGCTTTGGATTGGGGCAAAAAAACCTGGAAACTGATCAACATCATTATCATACTGAATGGTTTTGCATGGAAGGGAAAGATCAGCTGACTTATCAGCAGCTACACATTCAATCAGAGCAGATGGTAAGCCAGGCAGTCCAAACCAGTGAGAGAATATCACTGCAAGAAACTGATACAGATTATCATTCCAAGAATTGTTTTTTAGCACATCATACGCCCAGGTGAACAAATCGTCTTTTAAGAGCACATAGGCAAACTGAAGAGCCGACGTAGACGGATCAGCAATCTGAAAGGTGGGATCCAGGCAAAACCTCACACATTCAGAGAGAAATTCCGCTTTGGTCTCTGAGTTTAGCCTTTTAAAGCTCTTAAAGACACAGGACCCATACCCCGACAAAGTCGTACAAATCAGAAATTCCCTCTACACTGGGAATTTTGGTTGGGCTGGTCATACTGTAACGATTGTGGAACTTCCTCCGTGATCAGTGCACAACGCGTGCGCTGACACGGCGGAAATCCTCCACAAGCGTATAATTGCAGGAACCCAGCAAAAGGTGCTACGCACCCGTAGAGGGAAATTCCTGTCGGCAGATGGCGCTGGGGAGTGCAGAGGAACCAATCCTCTGTACCTCCACAGATGCCAGACAGGAATTGTACGAAGCACAGAATGCAATCGCAAGAGAAGCGATCGCGAATGAGAACGAGCAAAGGGACAGGTTGTATGTGTGTGCGCCAATCTAGTCGCCACCCCGCGACAGCGCACACACAACAGCAGATACGAAACAGAAACACAACCGCAAGAAAGGCGATTGCCAGAAGTGACACAAGGCAGATCAGAACAGAATACG
This sequence comes from Hyperolius riggenbachi, assembly GCF_040937935.1. Lineage (NCBI taxonomy): Eukaryota > Metazoa > Chordata > Amphibia > Anura > Hyperoliidae > Hyperolius > Hyperolius riggenbachi. The sequence goes on from NC_090653.1 coordinate 148,341,300, forward strand.
AGGATAACAAAGGCACAGCAAATCATACAATGAGGAGATAAGAAAAATAAAAAACGCTAACTGAACGCGAACACCGCACTCATTCGCAACAGTGCACGCGTTCATGCGCAGTCTCCACGTGATAAGCACAATAGAGACAAGCACGCCTAACTAACCATCGACAGACAAACATGAAACAGAGGACGCGAGCGCTTGCTTAATGGTTACCTCACCGAGCCTCCAGCAAGCGTTCGTAGCAGACAAGACAGACACACGAAAACAGGGACAAGCGAGAGATAGGATCCACAGCACTAGCGAAAGTGGCTAGCGCGATCGGGGAAGACAGAACAGAAGGATCCACAGTACTAACGCAGGACGCTAGTGCGATCCAGGTACAGAGTAGCAGAACAGAAGGATCCACAGCACTAGCACTAGGCGAGTGCGACCCAGGCAGACAGAGTAGCAGAACAAAAGGATCCACAGCACTAGCGCAGGATGCTAGTGCGATCCAGGAAGGCAGAACAGAAGGATCCACAGCACTAGCGGAAAGTGGCTAGCGCGATCCAAGGAGACAGAACAGAAGGATCCACAGCGCTAGCGCAAGATGCTAGTGCGATCCAAGTGAGACAGATCAGAAGAGATAGCTGGTAGCAACCGCTGCACCAGCTATACTCCAAGAACAATGATCAGAACGATTTCCTGTCGACCACCGCTGGGACAGGACAATCGCAACAGAACAAACAAAACAGATAAGCAATCCTAACTGCACTAGGGGAACCTGCCTAGCACAGTTTCAGAAATTACTCTAAGCTGAACTTCAAACAAAGAGTAAGGCTGACACTCCTCCAGGAGTGTTTCACAGGAAGGAATCCTTATGACCAGCCAAGCATTGTGGGAAACACATAGTACTTATAGTACCCGCCTCCAATGAATGTGGCCAGGCAATTTGCATGACAACGTATGCAAATTCCTCAGTAAGCACAAGCTGCAAAACTGACAGAAGGTCTCCTTTCCAGAGTCCTGCAGCATGCAAACCTAAACAATGGTCAAAAAAGCTGCCTGCCTGCACAGGCAGCTGAGCAGATCATTACAGAAAACATTTAGAAATGGCTTTGTAGCCCTCTCCTGACTTGTGAGCAGCCACAATGCGCAGCTCCAGGTCCTTACTGAGTTCCTTAGTCTTAGCTATGACTGTCCACAAACCAACTGCAGAGAGCTGCTATTTTTCCCCTGTTGAGTTGATTAAAACAGCCTTTTTTGATGAGCTTTTGGGGCTCCCACCACTAGAGATGGCCCAAACGGTTTACACGCGAACTTATTCGCACGAACTTCAGTGGTTCGCGTTCGCGGTGAACCGCAAACTAGATGAGAGTTCGACCCGCCCCCTATACTACATCATTAGGGTCAACTTTGACCCTTTACATCACAGTCAGCAGACACAGGGGTAGCCAATCAGGCTACACTTCCTCCTGGAGCCCCCCCCCCCCTCCTTATAAAATGCAGGCAGCATCAGCCTTTTCACTCACTCATGTGGCTGCAGTAATTAGAGAAGGGAGATAACCTGCTGACATAGGGAAAGCTTAGTTAGGCTCTTGTGTTAGGCTTGTTGGGTTGCCCCTTCTTGCTGATACTTATTGCTAAAAACCACTCCTCATCCTCAACAGCTCTTTTGAGAGCTAATGTTGTTCTTGTGATCTATTTTTTTTGTGTGTGTGTCCCACAGACACTTGTGTTGCATATACAGCCCTGTCAGTCAGTCGCAGCTGCTAGACCTTGGCCCCTTGGTAGTTCCGACTGTGCCACTGCCAGGCCCAGCACATTCAGTGACTACCTGTGTGTGTGACAGCTGCACATTTGTAATGCCAATCACTACATACCCACCTGTTCAGTGCACCTACCTACCTACGTGAGCGCACGCAGTGTTACATACCAGTCAGTCGCTGCACCTGTTCATGGTACCTGTATGTGTGACAGCTGCACATTTGTAATACCAATCACTGCATACCCACCTGTTCAGTGCACCTACCTACCTACGTGAGCGCAGTGTTATATACCACCAGTCACTGCACCTGTTCACGGTACCTGTGTGTGTGACAGCTGCAAATTTGTAATACTAGTCATTGCATATTTGTTCACAGTACCTGTGTGACCGCACACTGTTTAATATACCAGTCTGTGCATACCTATTAACTGCCCGTGTGTGACAGCTGCACATTGTATTGTAATACCAGTCACTGCACCTGTGTGACTGCACATTGTATTAGTCAAGTCAGTGCATACCTTTCACTTCCCCCCCGATATGGACAAAACAACAGGCAGAGGCAGAGCCAGAGGCAGGCCACCCGGCAGGTCTGTTCGAGGTCGTGCTGACGTGATTTTGTGTGGCCCTGGCCCAAAGTATAGTGCTCTGAAGAAGGCACATCCCATCAACTCCCAAGATTGTCAGGACGTGGTTGACTATTTAACACAGAACACCTCATCTTCCACAGCCACCAGCGCTACTACAAGCACCACATCTGCTGCATTTGACACTTCGCAGGAGATATTTGGTGGGGAATTAACTGATTCACAGCCATTATTGTTACAACAAGATGAAGGCGCTAAGCAAGTTACACCACCTCATATGTCTGAGTTAGGTGACACTATGGACGTAAGGTGTGAGGAGGAGCAGTTTATGAGGTGTCTGAGGCAAGAAAAGCTGGGGAGGATGATTATGATGATACGGATGCCACGTGGGATCCTAATAGACAAGATGACCAAGGGGATAGTTCTGAGGGGGAGTCAAAGAGGAGTAGGATGAGACGAGTTCTTGAAAGAAGCAGGGGGAGCTCGTTATCAGAAACAGCTGGTGGCAGTGTCCGGTGCCATGTATCGCCACCTATGGATAGCCAGCCAACATGCCCTTCAATGTCAGCTGCTGATGCCACCATAGTGCCATAGTGGAATTTTTTTTGTGTGTCTGCCTTAGATCAGAACAATGAGGTCTGGTAGTCGGGTCGGCCGACTTCGGGTCATCTTCTAAGGGTCGTTTTCAAAGGGTGGAAATTAACCAGAATTTACCAGAATTCTACAGCAATTCAGCAGAAATCAGCTTTACACCAAGGTAACTTCCTCAATCTTTTAGCCTCACCTGCATTCCTGATCACTGTCCAAACCTTACACACATTGCTTCCTCTCTCCTACTCCATGCATCTTCCACCGTTCTCTACACATCTACCTCTGTCCAAACCACTGCCAGCCTCCTCACCACACAACGTAATGTACCCCATCCCCCCTGTCCTTTCTCTGGCTCACCCACACTTCACCCACCATATTCCTACCAACCCTTTTCCACCCCTCCACCACTACCACATGCTATTCCTCCACCTGCTTCTCCAGCTGGTCCCAGTACTTTCTCCCTCCATCCTCAACCCACCCATCCCTAGACCCCCACTGGTCCCCAAACTCCCAGCCACCCCCCTTCCAGCCCCTCCACACTCCTCTTGCATCCGCAGACCACACCATAATAATCTCATTCCCATCCATACAACCCCCAGGCACTCTCTCCCTCTGTTTTGTGGTCTATGGAATGCCAGATCTGTCCGCAACAAGCTCACATCCATCCATGAGCTCTTCCTCTCCAAATCCCTCACCTTCCTCGCCCTCACAGAGACATGGCTCACCCCCTCTGACTGTACCGCAGCCGCTGCTCTCTCCTATGGGGCACTGCATCTCAGTCACACCCCCAGACCTGACAACAGGTCTGGAGGAGGAATGGGTCTGCTTCTCTCCGCACCCTGCACCTTCCGGGTCCTATCACCGCCCCCTTCCCTGCACTTCTCATCCTTTGAGGCCCATGTAATCCGCCTGTACCAACCTCTCCCAGCCATCATTGCGGTCCTATATCACCCCCCATCTGCTCCAACTTCACTCTTCCTGGACAACCTGGCCTCCTGGCTCCCCCACATCCTGTCATCTGACCTCCCCACCATCATACTCGGGGATTTCAACTTACCTATCGATGAGCCTATCTCCACTGCTGCCAAGCAGCTACTCTCCCTCACCAAATCCCTTGGTCTCTCTCAGCATACAAATACCGCCACCCACAGCGCTGGTCATACTCTTGACCTCATATTCTCAAAGTCCACCTCCCTCAGCAACCTGGACATCGCACCTTTCCCTATCTCTGACCATCACCTCCTCACCTTCACCATCTCCCCACCAACAACTTCTCTCCCCACCCCTCAGCCTGGTCGATGGCAGAGAGACCTACGTAATCTCAGCCCAAATGTCCTAGCAAGTCCCCTTCTCTCCCTCTCCTCCCACCTACTTACCCTAACATGCCCCAATGAAGCAGCTGCACATTATAACCTTGCCCTCGCATCTGCTTTAGATCAAGCTGCCCCCTCAATCTTCCGCCCTATCAAGCCCCCCAACCCCCAACCCTGGCACAACACCCACACACGTAACCTCAGGAAAGAAACTCAAGCAGCCGAACGGAAATGGAGAAAATCACATCTCAATTCTGACTTCCTAGATTACAAGGCCAAACTGTTACTCTTCCACACTGCCCTCTCTGAGGCTAAACAAAGGTACTTTGCTGCACTGATTGGAACCCAAGCTTCCAACCCTTGACAGCTTTTTGCTACCTTCAATTCCCTCCTCAACCCAACTCCTCCCCCTCCCAGCTCCTCCCTCTCAGCCAATGACTTTGCCAACTACTTCACCACTAAAATTGCAACAATACGCAATGAAATTTCCCTCCTCCATCCCTCCCTTCCCAATGCCTCTCAGGTTGTCCCCTTGCCTTCCCTTTCAGCTGCTCCCCTGTCTCATCCACCCCTCGCCTCTTTTGCTCCTGCCACCATTGATGAAGTCAGCCTGCTGCTAGTGGCTTCCCCCCCCCCCCACATCCTCTCCCTGTGATCCGGTCCCCGCGAATACTCTTCGTCCCCACTTCCCTGACCTGGCCCCAGTCCTCACCTCCTTGTTCAATCTCTCCCTTTCCACAGGCATCTTCCCCAAAGCATTCAAACAGGCCACTGTACTTCCCCTGCTGAAAGAACCCTCACTCGACCCATCCCTACCCTCTAACTACCGCCCAATCTCCCTCCTTCCCTATGCTTCTAAACTCCTCGAACACCTAGTCCACCAGCGCATTACCCAATATATCAACACCAATACCCTACTTGACCCCCTACAGTCTGGATTCCGACCTGCACACTCAACTGAAACAGCCCTCGCCAAGGTGGTCAACGACCTTACCCTTGCCAGGTCCAAAGGCAGTTATTCCATCCTGCTCCCCCTTGACCTCTCTGCAGCATTTGACACTGTTGACCACTCCCTCCTCCTCCAATCACTACAGTCCATGGGCATCCATGGCCTTGCCTTGGCCTGGATCTCCTCCTACCTATTCAATCGCTCCTTCACCACTTCCTTCAATGGCTCCTCCTCAACCCCTGCCCCCCTCTCAGTTGGGGTCCCCCAGGGCTCTGTTCTAGGCCCCCTTCTTTTCTCCATATAAACTTCCTCAATTGGCAAGCTTATCTCCTCCCTGGGCTTCAATTACCACCTTTATGCAGATGACACTCAGATTTACCTCTATACCCCCGATCTCTCATCCACCACCATAAACAAGGTCTCCTCGTGTCTCTCAGCAATTTCCTCCTGCATGTCAGCTACGTTCCTAAAGCTTAACCTAGACAAAACTGAGCTCCTGATCTTTCCACCCCATGCTGCTGCACCCCTCCCAGATTTCCACCTCACAATCGACAACACAACCATTCTCCCTACCTCCCAGGCCCGCTGTCTGGGTGTCACATTGGACTCTGACTTCTCCTTCATCCCACACATCTAAAACATCACCAGAGCCTGTAATTTCCACCTCCGTAATATCTCCAAGATCCGCCCCTTCTTAACCCCGGACACGACCAAACTGCTCATCCATGCCCTCATCATCTCCCGCCTTGATTACTGTAACTCCCTCCTTTCTGGCCTCCCCCTGAAACGCACTGCCCCCCTTCAATCAGTGATGAACGCGGCTGCAAGACCCATCCATTCTTCGCACCGCTCTGCATCCACATCTCCCCTTTGTGAATCCCTGCACTGGCTCCCTATCCGTTTCAGGATAAGTTTCAAGATTCTATGCCTGGCGTATAAATCTGTGCACAAAACCTGCCCTACCTACATCTCGGAGCTTGTTCACAAGTATACACCAGGTCGCCCCCTCCGTTCCTCCAACGACCTTCGCCTCACCACCCCACGCATTTCACACTCCCATGCCCACCTGCAGGATTTCTCCAGAGCTGCCCCCACCCTCTGGAATGCCCTTCCACCACCCATCAGACTTGCTCCCTCTTTCAACACATTCAAGCAAGCCCTCAAAACCCACCTCTTTATGATGGCCTACCCACCTCCTACCACACAGTAAAGGTGCGTACACACGCCGGACCCGTCGTTGCCTCCAGTCCGGCGTGTGTACGCACCTTAACTCTCTAAGGAATATTTAACAGCCCCCCCTAGTGTTTCCACCCCTCCCTTTAGATTGTAAGCCTCTGGCAGGGTCCTCCACTCAGGGCCGGCGCTACCATTAAGGCAAAGGAGGCAGCTGCCCCAGGGCCCCAGAGCTTGTAGGGGCCCCCAGTGGCTACAAGAGGAAAAATTTTTTTTCAAATCGGCCTCATAGTTTTTGAGAAAATCGATTTTAAAGTTTCAAAGGAAAAAAAAACACATTTAAAAACCTGCCGACTTTAATGGTTAATAGCAAATCCACCTTAAATGCTAGAAACCCTAAATTTGCAGGATATGTTGAGGAGATCATTAGGAATAAGAGGAAAAAACAATTTTTCAAAAAGACCTTATAGTTTTTGAGAAAATCGATTTTAAAGTTTAGAAGGAAAAAAGTATAGTTTTAAATGCGGTAAATATAACATTTAGTAGCAAACCTAATGGTAGTGTAATTTTACATGCATCAAACGAAAGCGCAATACATTTCTTGACGGGGTTTCCAGGGGGTCTATACGCAGCCGCAGCGCTTTGGCCAGGGATCGCTATACAGCCGCAATATGGCTGTATGAAGATCCCTGGCATTTTTTCCTATTTTCCCAAATTTTTTTTATGTTTAGAGTGTGGGAATTTTTTTTAAAAAAAAATTATGTGGCGTTCCCCCTCCTGAAACTTTTTAACCCCTTGTCCCCCATGCAGGCTGGGATAGCCAGAATGTGGAGCTCCAACCGATTGGGACTTCACACCCTGACTATACCAGCTGCAAAAAAGGTCCCCTAATGCCGATTTTTGTTCCGGGGTATATGTTGGGGGGGGCCCCATTGTTGCTTAAACCGGCCCTGCCTCCACTCCCTAGTGTAATCTACAGCAGAGTTCCCCAACCCTGTCCTCAAGGCCCACCAACAGTGCATGTTTAGCAGGAAACCACAAACATTCACAGGTGAGGTAATTAGTGTCTCACTAGAGCTAATTAACTACCTCTGGATTTCTACAAAACCTGCACTGTTGGTGGGCATGAGGACAGGGTTGGGTAACACTGATCTACAGGATCATGTGCTCCTGTCCTATGACAGCCTGTACTTGTATTACTGGGCCTACCTAACCAGCCCATATTGCATGATCATGTATTTTGTACAATTTGTATGTATAACTTTGTTCTATGTGTATAACCCTATGTATGTCATCCTTGTATCATTGTATATATTTATTGTCCAGCGCTGCGTAATATGTTGGCGCTTTATAAATACAATAAATAATAATAATAATCTGTTCTCTCTGCCGCCAAAAATTGAGCCGTGGAAAGGCCAACAGCCGCGTAGGGACAAGTGCCTTACGAAGGCACATGGAGAAAAGGCACAAACTGCAATGGGATGGCAACCTGAGGAAAAGCAGCACACAAAAGAAAATCCACCCTCCTTCTCCTCTTCCTCCTTCAGATGCATCATCTTCAGCCACTTCTGCCTTGCACCTTCACAATCACAGCCACCCTCCTTTACTCCGCCTCTCACCTTCAGCGGTTCCAGCTCCTCTGCACACAGCAGCAGCCAGGTGTCCTTGAGGGAAATCTTTGAGCGGAAGAAGCCAATGTCTGCCAGTCACCTCCTTGCCCAGCATCTGACAGCTGGCTTGGCGGAACTGCTAGCTCGCCAACTGTTACCATACCAACTGGTGGACTCTGAGGCCTTCTGAAAATTTGTGGCCATTGGGACACCGCAGTGGAAGATACCAGGCCGCAATTATTTCTCAAAAAAGGCGATACCCAAACTGTACCATGAAGTTGAAAGGCAAGTGGTGTCATCTCTGGCACACAGCATTGGGTCAAGGGTCCATCTGACCACAGATACCTGGTCTGCCAAGCAAGGTCAGGGCAGGTACATTACTTACACAGCCCATTGGGTCAACCTGATGACTGCTGGAATGCAGGGAGTACGTGGCTGTGCAGCGGACCTAGTTGTGACACCTCCATGGCTTGCAGGCTTGTTGTCTTTTAGTGCATGAATGAATACCTACCCTAGTGGTTTGTCCTTTAAGCTCCTTAGCAGTATTCCCGACACTGTGTCGGGCATACCGCTCTCTCTCCTCAGGTGTCCCCCAGGACTAATTTAACTGATTGCCTGACTGTAAAAGCTTTAGCTAGCACTAGGTTAGCTAGTATTGGTAGCCGGCACCGCCCGATCGCCCCCGATCCAGCCAATTAATACATTACCCAGCTTGGCTCCAGCGATCGGCGTAGCCTCCCCGGACAGCTCTGGTCTCTCTATGGGGAGAATCGGGACAGTGCATGACGTCATGTGCGATCCTCCCTATAGAGAAGTGCGGAGCTGTCCGGGGAGGCTGCGGCGATCGCTGGAGCCAGGCTGGGTAATTTATTAACTGGCTGGATTGGGAAATCGGGGGCAATCGGGGGGTGCTGTACCTATACTAGCTAGCCTAGTGCTAGCTAAAGCTTTTACAGCCAGGAAATCAGTTGAATTTGTCCTAGGGACTCTAAAGCTGAAAAACCTCCTGAGTGGCATAACGCTCAGGAGGTTAAGGAGGTAAGATCCTTTTTACTCCTAATATAAATATATATATATATATATATATACACACACACACACACCTGATAGTAAAATATAGGGCGCCTCCTACTGTGTATCTCTGCTACTGCGCTGGTGCAGCATAGCTGTGCTCGTACATGAAAAGGAACCTGGTCATGGAACATATCTGGAAAGCTCTTATGAACAGATATGTTCCGGGGTGGTCGCAATCTTCAAGAGAGTCCCAGGTAGCGGTGGTGGTCTACAGGAGGACACTGGAGGCCTCCGAGGGGATACAGAGGCTTATTAGGTAAGTATATGTTTTTTGTTTATAGGTTTGCCTCGGGCTTACTTTATGCCTGGTACACACAAATATCATTTTGATTGGCCAATTCTATGACTTCCACGTCATATGAGGGGTTACCTAAATAATCTGTTCATAACTTCACAGTATTAAAAATCTGTTGCCCCTCATGCTACATGGAGGGGGTATAATTAGTCAATCATTCGCCAATCAAAATTGAATATGTATCGGGCTTTAGGTTTTAGAGAAAAAAACTTTTGTCACATGGCTTGAGTTTGTTGTCCTTTGCTCTGCTTGGCTAAAAGGATACCCAAAATGACATGTGACATGATGAGATAGACATGGGTTTTGTACAGTGCCTAGCACACAAATAACTATGCTGTGTTCCTTTTTTTTCTTTCTCTGCCTGAAAGAGTTAAATATCAGGTATGTAAGTGGCTGACTCAGACAGGAAGTGACTACAGCGTGTCCCTACCCTATACCGCTGTCATCACACGCCGGCCACCTCGCATCATCACGGCGGCCAGTGTGACAGTACGGCGCATGCGCGATTAAACCGTGCATGCGCCGTACTGTCACGCCGGCTGCCGTGATGACGCAAGGGGGCCGGCATTTGACGACAGCGGTGACGTATAAGGAAGAAGGAGCCCGACACTCGGGCCCAGTGTCGCCGGGCAGCCGCTGGCCAGCCATTTCTGGACAGGCCTTGGGAGAGGAGCCAGGACGCCGCAGTGGGACGTCCCGACCTACACTCAGGGCCGGATTTGTGGGAAGGCCCCCAAAGCCCAGGACTAGGGCACCGAAATTACCTAAAGTCCGTGGGGCGGGTGACAGGTTAACTGCACCTGTCACCCTCCATAAACGTGATTTAACCATGAGCCCCTCGCTCTGCCTGAAGTTCTCAGCCGCCCGCCCACTTTTATCTGTGAGTGACTGTCGTGTCACATGGGGCAGCAGGTCAGGTGGAGGCTGTCACGGTAGCCGGCTGCGAGGAGTATGTGCTCCATGAAGTGAAGCTGAACTGGAGGCAATGGGCACATCACATGACGTGACGTGACTGCGCCACGTGACAACAGCTCCTGGCTCACAGGAGTGAGGTGGATGGGAGGACTCACGGTGCCGCTGGGGCTGATGGATACTTGAGAGCCCCAGTGTGCAGGCACTGAGA